>NW_025814548.1:0-89931 GCF_018902025.1 Drosophila willistoni | reverse complement strand
AAATCAGAGGAAGAGCATTTCCGACATCTAGCTTTGGTATTTTCTACCTTGTCCAAGGCAAATATGAAGGTCCAAGTAGATAAATGCAAATTCCTAAGACATAGCGTGACTTCCTAGCGTAAGTAATTCTAGAGGAAGAAGGAGTTTAAAACCACAATCCAGAGAAATCCAAGCCATTAAAATTTCCCATACCAAAGAACCTAAAACAACTAAGGTCCTTCCTGGACTAGCTAGTTATTACAGATTTATCAAAGATTTGCTAAATTAGCTAGACCCTTGACTGCGTTATGAGAGGAGAACATGGCAGAGCCAAGAAAAATGTCTCAAGTAAGATCGAAATCCGATTCGGTGAAGCCGAAACCGATGCCTTTGAGAAAGTGAAAAATGCATTAGTGTCACAAGACGTTATGCTAGCATACCCTGACTTTAAACAAGAGTTCCATCTAACCACCGATGCCTCAAACATCGCACTAGGAGCTTCTCTAGAACAGAATGGGAGACCCATTACATTTCTTTCCCGTGAGTTATCCAAAGCTGAAGAAAACTATGCCACAAATGAAAGAGAAATGCTAGCAATAGTATGGGCATTGGATAAGCTAGAATGTATGTATACGGCAAATCCAAAGTGATCATTTACACCGACCACCAGACTCTCACTTATGCTCTCAGCCCGAAAAATAACAACATAAAGCTGAAGAAATGGAAAAGTTACCTGGAGGAATATAATACGAGTTAAAATATAAACCGGGTAGCTCAAATGTCGTAGCAGACGCACTCTCTAGAAACCCTACTAACATAAATGCTAGTAGTACGTCAGCTACAGTCCACAGTGATGAAAGCTCAGGGCACGAACTCATTCCAGAAATGGAAGTACCCATCAATGTCTTTAAAAACCAATTCTTTATCCTCACTGGTGATAACGAATCCACCACCTTCGAAATACCATTCCCCACATACCACAGACACACAATAGTGAGAAGTAATTATTCCGAAAACGATCTTGTAACTATTTTAAAAGAAAAATGGATCCGAGATAGTAATGTTATTTTCACTTCCGAAAGTATCATAGGTAAAATTCAACAAATTTTTCCGGAGCATTTTAGGAATTACAAGGCAAGATTCACCCAAATTCAAACTGTAAATGTCCATGATCAGACCCAAGAACAAGAAATCATAATTAAAGAACACCTTAGAGCACATAGAAATTCCATCGAAATAAAAAGCAAATTTTATCTGAGTATTTTTTCCCAGGTATGAAGAAAAAAGTAGGATCAATAGTAAACTCTTGCCAAACATGTAAACTCTCGAAGTATCAAAGACACCCTCCGAATCAAGAAATACAACCAACCCCTATTCCGACATATCCAGGCGAAATAATCCATATAGATTTATATTCCACCAAAAATAAGATAATTTTAACAGCCATAGACAAATTTTCTAAGTATGCGCAGTTAAACTCGTAAACTCAAAAGCAGCAGAACATCTTAAAGTGCCCTTAAGTGAGTTATTGATAGCCTTCGGTATGACGAAAAACCGTGGTAATGGATAACGAAAAAGCTTTAAATTCTGCATCAATAAAATTTCTTTTAAATAATCAGTTAGGGATACAAGTCCACACTACCCCACCTTATACTTCATCCAGCAACGGCCAAATAGAACATTTCATTCCACATATACGGAAATAATGAGATGCTTGAAGTTAGAGCACCCAGAAATGGAATTTGAGGATTTAATATTCAAGGCTGTAGATGAATACAATAAAACAATCCACAGTACAACCAATAAGAAGCCAATAGAAGCATTTTTCGCAACAAATTTAATCCATACACCGGAAAAATTAGCACTCGAAAGGGAAAAGATTTCAGAAAACATCTTAAAGAACAAAACAAAGACCTAGGGTACCATAACAAAACAAAAAAACCCATAAAAATTTACGATCCAGGTGAAATCATCTACGTTAGGATTAATAAACGATTAGATTCGAAACTAACGTCTAGATATAAGAAAGAAATAGTAGCCGAAGATCTTAATACCAAAGTTAAAACCAGGTCAGGCAGGATAGTTCATAAAAACCACTTGAAATATTGATAAACATCCTCCTCCGACAGATTGCTTATGTTACCACTTTGCTGGGTCACACAACCATATTAGACTACACTAAGTCAAGAGTGGTCATGTTGGAAACTGGGTTAGCCGCGCGCCATAATGTCCTTTAAAATCGTCCATGTCATCGAACTAGAAAAATATCAAATGTCCATATCCGTTTTAAAAGAAGTCGTCAAAATTCGACAAACCTAAGTCCGTATCAGCCTTTTTTGCCTATGAGATAACGCGGATACAGAATGAACTGAGGAGGCTTCAGCCGATGCAGTTTAGAAACAAAAGATCGCTTGATATACTTGGCACGGCATGGAAATGGTTAGCGGGCACACCTGATCATGAAGATCATATGATTGTGGTAAATAAGATCAATGAACAATTGGTAAACAATAACCGGCAGGTCGTAATTAATAATCTAATAGAGAATAAGATAAACGATTTAATTAAAAAACTAATACCATATTAATTAGAGGTAAACCCGAATCTAACAATAGCCAAAAGAAATTGAAATAACCAAATTTAAATTGAGTCTTCTAAGGAAGAAATAACAAATATTATCTATGGCAATCGATTGGGCTAAGGCCAATACAGTAAATTCACTAATATTATCCTCTACCGAAATAGATTTCATCGAAACAATTAAAGAAGAAAGTTTAACATTTATAAACATTGAAGAATTAATAGAGTTTGCTGAGGTCAGTGTAGCCTCAGATGGTAAATCACTCCTTTATATTGTTAGCCTTCCCAGAGTAATCAACGAAATTTGTAAACAAATTCTAGCAATACCAATTAAATATCAAAAATTTATAGAAGAAATAGACTATGAAAACATCATGAAATGTAACAAGAAATACTTCGGGTTAACCAATAAGAGTAATTGTAAAATTCATAATGGTAAGACAATTTGTAACTGGAAGATCTGACTAATTTAGAAACCATTAAATGTATAGGAGCCTACTGCAAAGAAGGAATCCCCAATGTAAGGTCATCAACAATCAGCACGTAAAATCTCATCGGAAATAATGCCCGGTACCTTTGCTGCTGAACCAATTCCAAGGAGATATCAGCATCAATGGAGAAAACATCACCCTAGAAGGCACCTTCATAATCCAAGCGGAAAACGCGACAGTCATTATAGAAGACTCCTGGTATATTGTGAAGACACGCTTTGAAGCCGAGGTTCAACCACCGCTGTTACAGTTACTATCAAATAAGCAGCAGAGAGGTGAAAAGCTATCGCTGGAAATGATCAAGGAGTTACCATCAATAATACTAATAATCTGGAGCGTATCAAAGAAAGACTTGATTATGTCTTCGTCAAACTGGATTATTCTAACTCTTCTAGCAGCTGCGATGATAACATATTGCATCATTAAAAAATACTGCAGCACGGAACAGGCAACCATGGTCCACCAATGGAAGTCTCAATCGGGCCTGTCCAATATGTTGTTGCGACCGAGGACGTCCGCACTTAAAGGGGGAGGAGTTAAGCACTTCTATCACAACTCATACCATAACATAGAAGCCATAAACCCAAGTCCGTCAACACATGCCATTAACCGCATGCCCATTGGCCGACCCTATTTCATCATCACATGCAATACCCATTGGTCAACCCCACTCAATCGTCACATGCCCATTTGTCGCATGATCGCCAATCTCAGGTAACAGTCCGATCGCTAGGATAAACAATGAGCCTGCACCCCATTTTCCCAGGCCCTAGAAGAATGGTGTCGGGTTCGGTGCATACGCAGAATCACGCCACAAATTTCGGTAATAAACAAAGAATGGTCCTGAACACTTGTGTAAACAAAGAATGGTCCCACGCACTTAAAGTGGACTATTGGACTCAGCCAACGCCGCCGCCTGCGACGACGTCGATTACCCAAGCCTTCATCCAACATAATTGAACCATAGCAAATCAGTCTTGAGCCTAAGTACAAACCAACCGGTACTTCGCTTAAACTCCGCCGAATTCGCTCACCAAAGTCAGCATCTTTCAGTTATAATTAAAATATACTGTATTGTAAAAAGTGACTTTATAAATAAAAATTCATTTTTTTAACCCGTGAGTGAAGGAAGTGTTTAATTTACATACTAAAATTTGGTGACTTTAGCTTGTTAGTTTTCGAGAAAATCAGTTTTGTTTAATTTTCGGGGGCGGAAATGGGCGTGGCAAAATTTTTAAATAGTCAATATCTGCGCGTCTATTAAGCTAGCTTACATACCAAATTTAATGTCGGTAGCTTTCATAGTTTTTAAGAAAATCAGAGTTATGTAAATTCCGGGGGCGGAAGGGGGCGTGGCAAAAAGTTGGAACAATTATTTTCTGCGCGCTAACTAAACAAGTATATAACCCAAATTTGATGTCTCTATCTGCCATACTTTTCAAGAAAAACAGTTTTATGTAAATTCCGGGGCGGAAGAGGGCGTGGCAAAAATTTGAAACAAACTCGATAAGCGTACATACTACACGAGACTGCATACCAAATTTGGTGGCTCTAGCTCTTATAGTCTCCGAGATCTAGGTGTTCATACGGACGGACGGACGGACGGACAGACGGACATGGCTAGATCGACTCGGTTTTTGATCCTGATCAAGAATATATATTCTTTGTGGGGTCGGAGATGCTTCCTTCTGCCTGTTACATACATTTTGGCGACTTTAATATACCATTTCACCCTATGGGTGTATGGTATAAAAAGTACCAATAAATAACTTACAGTTAAAAGACAGATTTACATAGATTTATATGCGCAACAACTGAAGAGTGTACTAGAGGAGTCTGCATACCAAATTTTGAGTATTAATATTATGTTGGTAAAGTATAATTCTGAGAAGCGATCGTTACATGCAAGAATGTGTAGTGTAGACCTTGTAGTAGTAAAAGTAGTTCCATTTTCGTATTAGTTGGTTCCTCTGGTAGTAGTAGTAGTAGTTCCCTCGTAGTATTAGTTGGTTCCTCTAGTAGTATCAACAGTAGTAGTTTCCTCGTAGTAGTAGTTAGATTCCCTAGTAGTAGTAGAAGCTGCAGTGAAGTGAGCGACGTTGTCTCGAAGAAATTAGTTGAACGATTGAAAGTAGAGCTGTTAACAGACCTTTTAACAATGCAACAATAAAAGTTGTTTATTGAAAAGTTTCCCTTAGGCTGGAATTATTATTATTAAAGTATAGGATATAGTTATAAACTATCAACCTAACTATTTTTTACAAGCACTGGCAACTAAGGCCTTCCGGCTAAGATTCAAACCCGGATCCTCGTTGTTCAGTTGACTAAATGTCTTGGCTAGATCTCAGATTAAAGTTACTGCGTATTCATTTCATTGTTCTGACTTGGAAATTGGACCGATTGGTCCACAATTACCCTGTCGAAAGCCAGTTGTGGCGTTTCGGTTATAGTCAATGGAGTTTTTGTATGTTTGGTTACTCTTGCTTTTTGACACTTATTACATTTTTTTTTATTTTGGGGTATATCTTGTGTCATATTCTTCCAATAGTAATGCCTTTTTATCTGGGCTATTGTTCTTGATCTTCCTGTATGACCTCCTTGTATAGGGTCGTCGAGGAACTTAAACAGTATTGGTCCTTTTTCTTTATCATTATTTGATAATAGGATCACCGGCTTGAGTAGAGCTACTCTTAACAATTTTTAAATTTTATTGCCCATATTTTTGAAAGATTCTATTAAAATAGTTTGACTTGGCTGATATTAGGCATACCGGCTTCTTTTTGGAGCCTTTAAAAAATTGACTTAATGTAAGACGAGAATTCCATACATATCGCAAATGCCAATTCTTGCTATTACTTTCTTGCCGTGTTTGAATGTGCTCGAAGAATCAGTTATTCGCAAGGTCACTACTTTAAGAGATTGCTTTTGCAAATCTATATTATTTTCTTTTTCATTTTGACGGTTTACTTCGATTTCTGGTAGTGACTTTCAGAATTTTGTTATTGGTTTGTATATTTTGTAAGTCCTTTATTCTTATTCTCAATAGCGCGTCGGCTACGAAATTCTTTTTTCCCTTTAGATACTCTACCGTAAAATTATATTCCTCTAGTTCAAGTCGTATTCTGGTTAGCTTGGAACTTGGATTTGTCATTGAACGGAAATAGGCTAATGCTCTGTGGTCCGTTTTGAAAGTGAAATGTCTGCCATTAATGTATGGTCTGAAAGGCGTAATTACCCAATGAATTGCCGCTAATTCTTGTTCTTTTGTACTCTTGTTACTCTCACCTTTTGTAAAGGATCTAGATGCGTATGCCACTGGAAACTGTAGTCCATTTTTATTTTGCGTTAGGACTGCTCCACTTGCGTATTTACTGTAACAGTGTGGGAATCATCAATGCTGATTTAGATGTTCGAACGCGTTTGTGCATTCAAATTTAACTTTTTTCTTACATAATCCTGTTATGTGACGAGAATACTCAGCGAAATTTTTTATAAATCTTCGGTAATAATTGCAAAATGCAATGAATCTTCTAGCGCTGTCCGCATCATGAGGGACTGGATAATTTTGAATGACATCGTATTTTGTGTCGTCAGGCAATGGCAAAGTCACGAACAGTGGAATTACATTTTGGCAACTTTCGACTTTTGTTTGACAGCCCTTAACACATTGATTTGATTACGATATTAGAAAGGACTAATGGTATTTGGTGCCATCGGATAGTAGTCGGATTTGATACAAGAAAATGAAGAGGGAAAACAAACTCTTACTCATTTTTTCATGTTCGTCTTTCCAGCAAATATAGACATGCTCCCGTCGAAATGCTTCAACATACTAATTGTTTTTACGTTCTCAAGTGTAATTTTGGGATGCACACAGATTGCAAAACGATCAAATGCCGAAGAAAAGTACCCGCACGGCCTATGGGTGCCTACCCCTGGATTACATTAAAATAGGGATCTTTGTGCAGAGGAAATGCATGTTATTCGAAGGACCTAGATGTCATTGCCTTCTCTTTACCCACCCAACTTGATAAAACCATCGGAATCCCATATTTTTGCTGTTTTATCTCTTACATCGGGGCCCAAATAAACTAACTTAGTAATGCATCATTTCATACAGACATATATTTAATTCAAAGAAAAATGGCCTCTGCCTTTGAGATAAGAAGATAACATCGGATTTCGTATTCTACTTATATTATAAGAATAATTTTATATATACATATGTATATATATATATATGTACTAGAAAACCCGGCAAATGTTGTTTTGCCATATAAATAATTTTCTACTTATTTATAGTGCAGATAAAAAATAGCTAGGCAAAACATTATTTTTAAATTATTATAATTTATCCCTTAAAACAATATTAATCTCTTAATGCTATAGCGTGAACAACATTTTTTGTTAGTCCATCTTTAGCTAACACTGGATGGTTTACCCAGCAGTGACCCACTTTATGATAAAACAGGCCTCTGATTTTGAATGTAGAATTGATTTGTTGACCATTTGTATTATTATTGCTCCTTACGATGTCATTTGAAAGCATGAATTGAATCTTCAAATTGACTTCAGAAACACGTTAGAATCTGGATTCATATCGATAAGTAAGCCGTTCAATGGTTCAGGTGGTGTTTCAATTTCAGTTCAGTTGCACTTTTCCATAGCACCAATTACCACTTTTGAATGAGCATAATATTTAATATCGGACATTCGTCTATCTTCTGGATCTTCTTGATGCAATTGCACCATTCTGACACGTGCATCAGTATTTTGTTGCTGGATTTGTACTTCTGTTCTTTCGGATCTGCTATTTCACAAGTACCGAGCATTACTTGTACTGCGGCTCAAATCAGCTCCTATGCGTTTTCTTGTCATTTTTCGTTAGTAACTTTTCGTTTGTAACTAAAACACGAATGAAGGAATTTCCTACAACGTGGTTGACATGTAACTGCCCCCGCCTACTGCGGTCGATACCCGGAAAGCCGTTATAAAACCTATTTTATTCGCCATCGCGACTAAAATTTGAGATTTAAACTATCCTATCTCTCAAGTTAGATCGAACTGCAAATATTGCGCGAATTTTAGGAGTCCAGTGAGCACAAACATTGTGACACGAGATGTTTGTATATTAAGATATAAATATTTCGGCGATAAGTGAACGTACTAAAATGTGTAAGTATAGTATAAGTATAAATTTACGTTAGGCTTTCATTTTAATTTCAGATAGTATAAAAAACAAGCGGTTATCATTCTCCAATAAAGTTTAGTCGGTTATGCCGTACTTACAGTTTGTAGGGTCTAAGCCAGTCAGTAGGCCTGATGATGGGTGCAGCGCTAGAGGCTGTAAAAAGTGTTAGGTAAACACAGAAATATAACTGGCTTTTCTCTACCAACGATTATTATATTTAGAACATACTATAGTATGTTATACATACTTTATCGTATCGTATCGTATCGTATACATACTTTAGAACTATATAGAAATATCGTTAGATTATAAACACATGTTAACACATGTTTGTATAATACCTAAACAAAGGGCTAATTAAAGGCCCACCACGTGCTAGGGGTGAGGTTACGGTTCATCAACGCCGGGTTTGGATTTCCCACCAGAAATCTCCAGTATTGGTTGCGATGGGTTATCCCGTGCCCTTAGGTGAAACATTTACTCCAACGAGGGTTCGCCTAGGAATTAGGTTGGCTGGTTACACTCATCTCAGCGCATATCAGTGCCCACCTATGGCCAAGTAGCACTTCACCGATTTATCCTCTGGTCAAGTCATGCGGCGAGTTGACATTTGCTTGGTCGAAGTCCCATAGGTCCGACTTGAAACCATGGATGGGGTCGTCATTAGACAATGGTCGCTCTGGTCTTATAGTGGCTAGCACCACCATGTCGACGCTCTTGCATTAAATAGAGGCAAGAAAGCGCCGGCAATGGCGTGATATTCTCGTAGATGTTCCTCAATTATAGTAGGAATTTGAGAAAAGAGGTGTGGACTTATGTAATGTCCACGAGGTCTCAGGAGTATGACGTCACTCCACGTGCATTGCTTGCGCAAGGGTTTTTTTTTTCGCTTTCTGCCTCCTCTTATTCGCACGCCTGCCCTATAACTCAGACCATTCTAGACTCCCATTCTAGTCTCTTCTCTTGTATGAGCTTTTCTATGGAGGTGGATCGTCAAAGCTCGCTTCCAATAAAGCTCAAGGTAAATTCGCCGTAGAAATAGTGTATGTCAAATATATTCGTCCAGCTAGCAAATTTATAAAATTTAATGTTCAAAACCACAGATTTGAACGACACACCTTAATAAGTGAAAGCTGAAGAAAATTAAAGAGTGCCAAGCTGATTACCAAAGATCCTCGGCATGGAAGGTTCCAAGCTCTTTTCCTGAAAGGTACAAAAAAACATACAAATGATTTCCGAGTTTTTTCTCGATCTTGACTTTCAGGAGTAAAACTCCTCAAGTTATATGTCCGTTTTCTAGTCTATCCAGCCGAACCGTAGCTTCATTCAGTAGATTGAAGTTGGTCAGTAATTTGTAGTCTTTGCCAAGGGTTATCATGTTTGGACCAAACACCGCCACATCAATTGATGGATGAATATAATTTCGCAAAATTGACGACGAATACGCTTTAAACATTTTGCTATGCCGCAATGGGCTGAGTTGAAAGAATCGTGGACTGCTCTAATAAAACTATTACCAAGTTATTGGGGCACTAGCAACTTCCACAATTCATCGTTATCCGCTGAAAGCGCACATTGCGTTTCTTCGTTCCACGAAAAAGAATTGCCACGCAATAATTCTGGTAACGCAAAGGTGATAGTTGCATATTGTGTCATTCCTAAAATCTCTTAAGCTGTCGCTTGGTTTTTGGCACTGGGAACTCGAATATGGCTTTAACCCTGTCTGGGTTAACTCTTAACGTGCCCTCGCCGATTATATATCCTAGGTACTCTACTTTTCGCAGATGGACTCTTCTGGATGTTAACGGTTAGCCCTGCCTGCTTCGGACGAGCAGATGGATACCTCACTAAGATGAGCAAGGTGTTCATCGAAATGATTTGATAATATCAATAGGTCGTCAAGGTAAACTGATACTTGAGTTTTGAGCTGATACGGAATAACTTGGTCCATTAAACGACACATTGTTTGGGGGCATTACACAGTCCCAAAGCCATTCTCCTAAATTGATACAATGGCGGTTAGGAACTGTAAATGCTGTTTTTCCTTTCGATGATTCCTTCAGACCGATTTGCCAAAGGCATCTTTAATGTCTATCATGGAAATACAATGCACAGGGGGAAGTCTACTTAATAGGCCTTCTAGATTAGGTATTGGATAGGCGTCTTTTACCATAACCTCATTTAATTTACGAGAATTAAGGCATAATCTTACCTTACCTGGTTTGACTATCAAGACGCAAGGGGAAGACCAGGAGGACGCGGGCGCTTCTTCTATATCTCCTAGCGTTAACAATTTGTCTATCTCCAGACATAATAAGTTTTCCTTCGCTGGTGATATTGGTTAAAATTTTGTTTAATTGGCTTGGCTTTGGCTTGGCTTTAATTGGCTTTTAGGTATCAATAACATGTTCTATCAGGGTAGTAAGATCTAAGCCATCTCTTTGAAAAGTTGGAAATCCATTCATTACAGTTTGTAATTGACTATGTTGACTAGCTGTTCGTGGAAATTTATCCTCTTCAAAAGAAACTATCAATTTTAGGGTCTGATTGGACGTGAGAAATTAAAAGATCAAATGTTCTCCAAAAGTCCATTCCACAAATTACATTTTGAGTAATATTCGGTACTATGAGAAATTTTAAGTTGGCGCTTTTCGAATTATAAGTGAGAGTGCTTGTAATCGTACCAACAACCTTTTGCGATTGCCCATCGGCTGTCCTAACGTTAACGCGCGTTATGCGGCAATATTGCTTGGTGGTCAGTCAGTTTTGTTGCTAATTCTCCTCCTTCTACACTTTTGTTAGCACCGCTGTCTAGTAAAGCAGTGTAAATGTGTCCATATATTGATAAATCAATAAAAGGTCGTTTGCATGTAGGCTTGTATATACTGCAGGCGTTGTATATCTCGGATTCAGCCGGATCGGATTACTATATCATATAGCTCCCATACAAATGGCAAAGTCACGAACAGTGGAATTACATTTTGGCAACTTTCGACTTTTGTTTGACAGCCCTTAACACATTGATTTGATTACGATATTAGAAAGGACTAATGGTATTAGGTGCCATCGGATAGTAGTCGGATTTGATACAAGAAAATGAAGAGGGAAAACAAACTCTTACTCATTTTTTCATGTTCGTCTTTCCAGCAAATATAGACATGCTCCCGTCGAAATGCTTCAACATACTAATTGTTTTTACGTTCTCAAGTGTAATTTTGGGATGCACACAGATTGCAAAACGATCAAATGCCGAAGAAAAGTACCCGCACGGCCTATGGGTGCCTACCCCTGGACTACATTAAAATAGGGATCTTTGTGCAGAGGAGATGCATGTTATTCGAAGGACCTAGATGTCATTGCCTTCTCTTTACCCACCCAACTTGATAAAACCATCGGAATCCCATATTTTTGCTGTTTTATCTCTTACATCGGGGGCCCAAATAAACTAACTTAGTAATGCATCATTTCATACAGACATATATTTAATTCAAAGAAAAATGGCCTCTGCCTTTGAGATAAGAAGATAACATCGGATTTCGTATTCTACTTATATTATAAGAATAATTTTATATATACATATGTATATATATATATATGTACTAGAAAACCCGGCAAATGTTGTTTTGCCATATAAATAATTTTCTACTTATTTATAGTGCAGATAAAAAATAGCTAGGCAAAACGTTATTTTTAAATTATTATAATTTATCCCTTAAAACAATATTAATCTCTTAATGCTATAGCGTGAACAACATTTTTTGTTAGTCCATCTTTAGCTAACACTGCCTGGTTTACCCAGCAGTGAGCCCACTTTATGATAATATTGGCCTCTGATTTTGAATGTAGAATGATTTGTTGACCATTTGTATTAGTATTTCGAACTATTTCTGTTGCTCCTTACGATGTCATTTGAAAGCATGAATTGAATCTTCGAATTGACTTCAGAAACACGTTAGAATCTGGATTCATATCGATAAGTAAGCCGTTCAATGGTTCAGGTGGTGTTTCAATTTCAGTTCAGTTGCACTTTTCCATAGCACCAATTACCACTTTTGAATGAGCATAATATTTAATATCGGGCTCATACTGGAATGCTACATTCGTCTATCTTCTGGCTCTTTTTGATGCAATTGCACCATTCTAACACGTGCATCAGTATTTTGTTGCTGGATTTGTACTTCTGTTCTTTCGGATCTGCTATTTCACAAGTACCGAGCATTACTTGTACTGCGGCTCAAATCAGCTCCTATGCGTTTTCTTGTCATTTTTCGTTAGTAACTTTTCGTTTGTAACTAAAACACGAATGAAGGAATTTCCTACAACGTGGTTGACATGTAACTGCCCCCGCCTACTGCGGTCGATACACGGAAAGCCGTTATAAAACCTATTTTATTCGCCATCGCGACTAAAATTTGAGATTTAAACTATCCTATCTCTCAAGTTAGATCGAACTGCAAATATTGCGCGAATTTTAGGAGTCCAGTGAGCACAAACATTGTGACACGAGATGTTTGTATATTAAGATATAAATATTTCGGCGATAAGTGAACGTACTAAAATGTGTAAGTATAGTATAAGTATAAATTTACGTTAGGCTTTCATTTTAATTTCAGATAGTATAAAAAACAAGCGGTTATCATTCTCCAATAAAGTTTAATCGGTTATGCCGTACTTACAGTTTGTAGGGTCTAAGCCAGTCAGTAGGCCTGATGATGGGTGCAGCGCTAGAGGCTGTAAAAAGTGTTAGGTAAACACAGAAATATAACTGGAACATACTATAGTATGTTATACATACTTTATCGTATCGTATCGTATACATACTTTAGAACTATATAGAAATATCGTTAGATTATAAACACATGTTAACACATGTTTGTATAATACCTAAACAAAGGGCTAATTAAAGGCCCACCACGTGCTAGGGGTGAGGTTACGGTTCATCAACGCCGGGTTTGGATTTCCCACCAGAAATCTCCAGTATTGGTTGCGATGGGTTATTCCGTGCCCTTAGGTGAAACATTTACTCCAACGAGGGTTCGCCTAGGAATTAGGTTGGCTGGTTACACTCATCTCAGCGCATATCAGTGCCCACCTATGGCCAAGTAGCACTTCACCGATTTATCCTCTGGTCAAGTCATGCGGCGAGTTGACATTTGCTTGGTCGAAGTCCCATAAGTCCGACTTGAAACCATGGATGGGGTCGTCATTAGACAATGGTCGCTCTGGTCTTATAGTGGCTAGCACCACCATGTCGACGCTCTTGCATTAAATAGAGGCAAGAAAGCGCCGGCAATGGCGTGATATTCTCGTAGATGTTCCTCAATTATAGTAGGAATTTGAGAAAAGAGGTGTGGACTTATGTAATGTCCACGAGGTCTCAGGAGTATGACGTCACTCCACGTGCATTGCTTGCGCAAGGGTTTTTTTTTTCGCTTTCTGCCTCCTCTTATTCGCACGCCTGCCCTATAACTCAGACCATTCTAGACTCCCGCACACTATTCCAGCTCAATTTTTAGTCTCTTCTCTTGTATGAGCTTTTCTATGGAGGTGGATCGTCAAAGCTCGCTTCCAATAAAGCTCAAGGTAAATTCGCCGTAGAAATAGTGTATGTCAAATATATTCGTCCAGCTAGCAAATTTATAAAATTTAATGTTCAAAACCACAGATTTGAACGACACACCTTAATAGGTGAAAGCTGAAGAAAATTAAAGAGTGCCAAGCTGATTACCAAAGATCCTCGGCATGGAAGGTTCCAAGCTTTTTTCCTGAAAGGTACAAAAAAACATACAAATGATTTCCGAGTTTTTTCTCGATCTTGACTTTCAGGAGTAAAACTCCTCAAGTTATATGTCCGTTTTCTAGTCTATCCAGCCGAACCGTAGCTTCATTCAGTAGATTGAAGTTGGTCAGTAATTTGTAGTCTTTGCCAAGGGTTATCATGTTTGGACCAAACACCGCCACATCAATTGATTGATGAATATAATTTCGCAAAATTGACGACGAATACGCTTTAAACATTTTGCTATGCCGCAATGGGCTGAGTTGAAAGAATCGTGGACTGCTCTAATAAAACTATTACCAAGTTATTGGGGCACTAGCAACTTCCACAATTCATCGTTATCCGCTGAAAGCGCACATTGCGTTTCTTCGTTCCACGAAAAAGAATTGCCACGCAATAATTCTGGTAACGCAAAGGTGATAGTTGCATATTGTGTCATTCCTAAAAATCTCTTAAGCTGTCGCTTGGTTTTTGGCACTGGGAACTCGAATATGGCTTTAACCTTGTCTGGGTTAACTCTTAACGTGCCCTCGCCGATTATATATCCTAGGTACTCTATTTTCGCAGATGGACTCTTCTGGATGTTAACGGTTAGCCCTGCCTGCTTCGGACGAGCAGATGGATACCTCACTAAGATGAGCAAGGTGTTCATCGAAATGATTTGATAATATTAATAGGTCGTCAAGGTAAACTGATACTTGAGTTTTGAGCTGATACGGAATAACTTGGTCCATTAAACGACACATTGTTTGGGGGGCATTACACAGTCCCAAAGCCATTCTCCTAAATTGATACAATGGCGGTTAGGAACTGTAAATGCTGTTTTTCCTTTCGATGATTCCTTCAGACCGATTTGCCAAAAGGCATCTTTAATGTCTATCATGGAAATACAATGCACAGGGGGAAGTCTACTTAATAGGCCTTCTAGATTAGGTATTGGATAGGCGTCTTTTACCATAACCTCATTTAATTTACGAGAATTAAGGCATAATCTTACCTTACCTGGTTTGACTATCAAGACGCAAGGGGAAGACCAGGAGGACGCGGGCGCTTCTTCTATATCTCCTAGCGTTAACAATATATCTCCAGACATAATAAGTTTTCCTTCGCTGGTGATATTGGTTAAAATTTTTGTTTAATTGGCTTGGCTTTGGCTTGGCTTTAATTGGCTTTTAGGTATCAATAACATGTTCTATCAGGGTAGTAGGATCTAAGCCATCTCTTTGAAAAGTTGGAAATCCATTCATTACAGTTTGTAATTGACTATGTTGACTAGCTGTTCGTGGAAATTTATCCTCTTCAAAAGAAACTATCAATTTTAGGGTCTGATTGGACGTGAGAAATTAAAAGACCAAATGTTCTCCAAAAGTCCATTCCACAAATTACATTTTGAGTAATATTCGGTACTATGAGAAATTTTAAGTTGGCGCTTTTCGAATTATAAGTGAGAGTGCTTGTAATCGTACCAACAACCTGTTGCGATTGCCCATCGGCTGTCCTAACGTTAACGCGCGTTATGCGGCAATATTGCTTGGTGGTCAGTCAGTTTTGTTGCTAATTGACCTCCTTCTACACTTTTGTTAGCACCGCTGTCTAGTAAAGCAGTGTAAATGTGTCCATATATTGATAAATCAATAAAAGGTCGTAAGTCGTTATCCGGGTTACTTATGGTTGATATGGTAAGTTTCTTTAGCTTGAGTCTATTAGTCCAAAACGTTCGCAATCGTTGGTTAGATCGCGAGTGCGATATCGCGTTGTCAAATAATTCAGATCTTCGCTTGCTATACTCTTGGAACCGCACATAATGAGGTTTGAACTGCGGCGGATATCCTGCGATTGGTTTCCCGTACGCGGATTACATTTTAAACAATTTGGTTTATACACATCTACTAGCCTAAACCCATAACAAAATATGCGGCGTTGTTCCAACAGTTCTGATAACCACGTCCTAATTCGTCACGATTCTAGCATTTTATTTTCTCTACTACACGCAATGCCCACACATCAATAGTGTCATCTGATTGGTTATCTGGCTCATCATGCAACATCACATTGACCATACGTTTACTGCCTATTTGACGCGTTAGCTGTCTTGACCGAAAGCTACGAAAAAGTTCTTCATGCTTATGATATTCCCCACGCAAGGCAGCTAGATTCGGGGTCTCTACATGTAAAATTTCTTAAGCTATAAATTCTGAATCGTTTAAAGGTTCTCGCAAAGCATCTGTAATAGCCAACATAGAGTCGAGAAAGGCAAATGAACCAGTTCATTTCAATCGAGGTTCGAGGACAACGCCAGAAAAATGCTACGGCTAATCCCGAGAAGAGCAAATTACCGATGCCATATTAACTCGATAAGTTTCTAATGAGTTCGAAATAAGTTGTTGAATGCGTTCTTCTGACACTACTTGTGGTTGGTTTGCAATTGAATTCCGTGGTTGTTCACGTCAAGGTAGTCTCACAGTTCTTGGATTCCGATTTGGGTTTTCACGAGTATGTGGTCTGGTATTGGGTCTTTTTGATATTACTCCTGAGGTGGCAGAATTGTCTGATCCAATAGAAGCTAGAGGAGGTTGAACATTTGTAGTCAATCTATCGTTGCTACCTAATAGACTTTTCGAACAAGGTTGGCTACAATTTGGGCTTATAATAATGCTATAGCGTGAACAACATTTTTTGTTAGTCCATCTTTAGCTAACACTGCCTGGTTTACCCAGCAGTGAGCCCACTTTATGATAAAATTGGCCTCTGATTTTGAATGTAGAATTGATTTGTTGACCATTTGTATTAGTATTTCGAACTATTTCTGTTGCTCCTTACGATGTCATTTGAAAGCATGAATTGAATCTTCGAATTGACTTCAGAAACACGTTAGAATCTGGATTCATATCGATAAGTAAGCCGTTCAATGGTTCAGGTGGTGTTTCAATTTCAGTTCAGTTGCACTTTTCCATAGCACCAATTACCACTTTTGAATGAGCATAATATTTAATATCGGGCTCATACTGGAATGCTACATTCGTCTATCTTCTGGCTCTTCTTGATGCAATTGCACCATTCTAACACGTGCATCAGTATTTTGTTGCTGGATTTGTACTTCTGTTCTTTCGGATCTGCTATTTCACAAGTACCGAGCATTACTTGTACTGCGGCTCAAATCAGCTCCTATGCGTTTTCTTGTCATTTTTGGTTAGTAACTTTTCGTTTGCAACTAAAACACGAATGAAGGAATTTCCTACAACGTGGTTGATATGTAACTGCCCCCGCCTACTGCGGTCGATACACGGAAAGCCGTTATAAAACCTATTTTATTCGCGATCGCGACTATAATTTGAGATTTAAACTATCCTATCTCTCAAGTTAGATCGAACTGCAAATATTGCACGAATTTTAGGAGTCCAGTGAGCACAAACATTGTGACACGAGATGTTTGTATATTAATATATAAATATTTCAACGATAAGTGAACGTACTAAAATGTGTAAGTGAAAACCAACTAACTCTGCGGTCACTGCAAGCGGTTATCATTCTCCAATAAAGTTTAATCGGTTATGCCGTACTTACAGTTTGTAGGGTCTAAGCCAGTCAGTAGGCCTGATGATGGGTGCAGCGCTAGAGGCTGTAAAAAGTGTTAAGTAAACACAGAAATATAACTGGCTTTTCTTTACCAACGATTATTATAACATAGAACATACTATATAGAAATATCGTTAGATTATAAACACATGTTAACACATGTTTGTATAATACCTAAACAAAGGGCTAATTAAAGGCCCACCACGTGCTAGGGGTGAGGTTACGGTTCATCAACGCCGGGTTTGGATTTCCCACCAGAAATCTCCAGTATTGGTTGCGATGGGTTATCCCGTGCCCTTAGGTGAAACATTTACTCCAACGAGGGTTCGCTCGGAATTAGGTTGGCTGGTTACACTCATCTCAGCGCATATCAGTGCCCACCTATGACCAAGTAGCACTTCACCGATTTATCCTCTGGTCAAGTCATGCGCCGAGTTGACATTTGCTTGGTCGAAGTCCCATAAGTCCGACTTGAAACCATGGATGGGGTCGTCATTAGACAATGGTCGCTCTGGTCTTATATTGGCTAGCACCACCATGTCGACGCTCTTGCATTAAATAGAGGCAAGAAAGCGCCGGCAATGGTGTGGAATAGTAGGAATTTGAGAAAAGAGGTGTGGACTTATGTAATATCCACGAGGTCTCAGGAGTATGACGTCACTCCACGTGCATTGCTTGCGCAAGGGTTTTTTTTCGCTTTCTCCCTCCTCTTATTCGCACGCCTGCCCTATAACTCAGACCATTCTAGACTCCCGCACACTATTCCAGCTCAATTTTTAGTCTCTTCTTTTGTATGAGCTTTTCTATGGAGGTGGATCGTCAAAGCTCGCTTCCAATAAAGCCCAAGGTAAATTCGCCGTAGAAATAGTGTATGTCAAATATATTCGTCCAGCTAGCAAATTTATAAAAAATAATGTTCAAAACCACAGATTTGAACGACACACCTTAATAAGTGAAAGCTGAAGAAAATTAAAGTGTGTCCATTTTCTAGTCTATCCAGCCGAACCGTAGCTTCATTCAGTAGATTGAAGTTGGTCAGTAATTTGTAGTCTTTGCCAAGGGTTATCATGTTTGGACCAAACACCGCCACATCAATTGATTGATGAATATAATTTCGCAAAATTGACGACGAATACGCTTTAAACATTTTGCCATGCCGCAATGGGCTGAGTTGAGAGAATCGTGGACTGCTTTAATAAAACTATTACCAAGTTATTGGGGCACTAGCAACTTCCACAATTCATCGTTATCCGCTGAAAGCGCACATTGCGTTTCTTCGTTCCACGAAAAAGAATTGCCACGCAATAATTCTGGTAACGCAAAGGTGATAGTTGCATATTGTGTCATTCCTAAAAATCTCTTAAGCTGTCGCTTGGTTTTCGGCACTGGGAACTCGGATATGGCTTTAACCTTGTCTGGGTTAACTCTTAACGTGCCCTCGCCGACTATATATCCTAGGTACTCTACTTTTCGCAGATGGACTCTTCTGGATGTTAACGGTTAGCCCTGCCTGCTTCGGACGAGCAGATGGATACCTCACTAAGATGAGCAAGGTGTTCATCGAAATGATTTGATAATATCAATAGGTCGTCAAGGTAAACTGATACTTGAGTTTTGAGCTGATACGGAATAACTTGGTCCATTAAACGACACATTGTTTGGGGGGCATTACACAGTCCCAAAGCCATTCTCCTAAATTGATACAATGGCGGTTAGGAACTGTAAATGCTGTTTTTCCTTTCGATGATTCCTTCAGACCGATTTGCCAAAAGGCATCTTTAATGTCTATCATGGAAATACAATGCACAGGGGGAAGTCTACTTAATAGGCCTTCTAGATTAGGTATTGGATAGGCGTCTTTTACCATAACCTCATTTAATTTACGAGAATTAAGGCATAATCTTACCTTACCTGGTTTGACTATCAAGACGCAAGGGGAAGACCAGGAGGACGCGGGCGCTTCTCCTATATCTCCTAGCGTTAACAATTTGTCTATCTCCAGACATAATAAGTTTTCCTTCGCTGGTGATATTGGTTAAAATTTTTGTTTAATTGGCTTGGCTTTGGCTTGGCTTTAATTGGCTTTTAGGTATCAATAACATGTTCTATCAGGGTAGTAAGATCTAAGCCATCTCTTTGAAAAGTTGGAAATCCATTCATTACAGTTTGTAATTGACTATGTTGACTAGCTGTTCGTGAAAATTTATCCTCTTCAAAAGAAACTATCAATTTTAGGGTGTGATTGGACGTGAGAAATTAAAAGATCAAATGTTCTCCAAAAGTCCATTCCACAAATTACATTTTGAGTAATATTCGGTACTATGAGAAATTTTAAGTTGGCGCTTTTCGAATTATAAGTGAGAGTGCTTGTAATCGTACCAACAACCTGTTGCGATTGCCCATCGGCTGTCCTAACGTTAACGCGCGTTATGCGGCAATATTGCTTGGTGGTCAGTCAGTTTTGTTGCTAATTCTCCTCCTTCTACACTTTTGTTAGCACCGCTGTCTAGTAAAGCAGTGTAAATGTGTCCATATATTGATAAATCAATAAAAGGTCGTAAGTCGTTATCCGGGTTACTTACGGTTATGTAAGCCGGATCTTAAATTGTTTCGCACTTGCGCTATAAATTCGGAATCGTTTAAAGCTTCTCGCAAAGCATCTGTAATAGCCAACATAGAGTCGAGAAAGGCAAATGAACCAGTTCATTTCAATCAAGGTTCGAGGACAACGCCAGAAAAATGCTCCGGCTGGTCCCGAGAAGAGCAGATTAGCGAATTTATAAAGCAAGTCGCATGGCGTTACGTATATATATTTAATTTGATAATTGCGCGTCTTTCTTAGTCTGCAAAGCTATGTTTTAAGCGCTGACAAGTGGTGTTCCAACCCATTCAATCATTAACACTTCTTCTGTGGTGCTGTCTTCGCCTTGTTGTGGTAACGGGCATCGGCTGAAAAAGTCGGCGTTGCCTATTTTTAAACCAGGTCGGTGAATTTGTGTAACGTCATAAGCACTAAAAAATATTGCTCTTCGAAGCAGTGTACAAATTACATTTGGAGTTGCCTTGGCCGTTGTAAATATTCAAAGCAATGGGCGATGATCTCTGACTAGAGCATACGATATAAATAATTGTGAAATTTTTTAACACCTGATATAAGGCCAACGGCTTCTTTGACAATTTGGGAGTAGTTTCTTTCTGTCTTGGAGAGAGTTCTCGAATAAAATGTAATAGACTTCTCTGATCCATCTTGCAGTTTGTGGCTCAGCATCGCTTCAAATTCCATACGGCGATGCATCGCAGGTAAACAATACTGGCAATTTGCGATCGAAATGTATTGGCACATTTTGTGAAGTTACAAGATTTTTTTGGGTTCAAGAAGGCATTTTGGTGTTTGTGTTGCCACGTCCATGGCGCATTTTTATCCAGCAGACGGTGAAGTGGTTCAGCAACGGTTGCCTTATGCGGCAGTAATGCGTGGTAAAAATTTATGAGTTCCAAGAATGCTGCTTTTTTATCTTTTGGAGCCGGAGCGCTTTAGATAGCGTCGACCTTACAGGCACACGGTCTTATAGCGCCTCGATTTTAAAAATTAAGAATTTCACTGACGGGACGTAATCGTAGTCCGGCTTTATCGAATCTTGAAAGAACCTCATTAAGACGCATCGCAAGCTCTTCCTCTGATTTTCCCATAACAATTATGTCATCGAAGTAGGGTAAAACACCAGAAACGTTCTGCAATATACGTTCGATGCAGCTCTGAAATATGCCCGGGGCTGAAGAAATTCCAAATTGTAGTCTGGTTACTTTGAAATAACCTTTGTGTATGCGGACTGCTTATCTACCACTAGTTGTTGGTACGCCTGAGCGAAGTAGATTTTCGCAAATATGGATCCTCCTTCAACTGCCGTGTTGCATAATCACTCTATTAATTGTAGACTTGTAGTCGCCACATATGCGAATATTACCATCCTTTTTAATTACTGGCACTGTAGGTGACGCCCAGGCGGAGTATTCAATGGGTACTAGGATGCCTTGGGAACAAAGACGGTCTATTTCTTCTTCATATAACTCTTGAATTGCAAATGTATTGATAGCGCAGTATTGATTTGTAATGATACGTGTGGCCCCTCCTTATATTTAGCCAGAGTTGCCTCGATGTTGAGTTCAGCGTTGATGGCATGTATTCCTTCTATGCTGATGTCTAAAGGCATAAACCACTTGATGTAACAACCAGTCGAAGATTCGGAATACATTTATTATTGTACTGGATAGACGTATCCACGATGCCAATAACTGGAATTCAGATGTAGCGAAAAGTAACTTCGTCTATCATAGAGATCGCAGACCCCGAATCCACTTCGAATTGGCATTTCCGTTTATTTATAATCACTACGGTAGGAGGCTTGGCAACTCGATGTGTTGAATACTATGCGACCCGGGTCTCTTACAGCCCAGCAAACTCGTTAAAGATGGCCTGTACGGTGAGCCATGCCATGGCTCACAGTGGTACTATGTAGGCATAGTTTCCGTAAGTGAGCACCTCCGCAACCATCGCATGGCTGGTGGTGCTGATTGGGGCGGCTTAAACGGATGGCGTTGGTCTGGACTTCGTGAATCGACTCGGTGCTCTCAGCTGTATTTCGCATGGACAAAGCGCTAAGGGCAGCACTCTCACTATATATGGCGCGTTCCACCGCGCGTTGAATTGTTAAATCTGCCTCCGCTGGCAGACTTTTCTGAAGACCTTCATTTCACATACAAAGCGATCGCGCAACATGCGATCTAATGCAGCTCCAAATTTGCAGTCGACAGCTAAAGTCCTAAGTGCAGGCATGTAGTTCACAACCGGTTCATCTATTTGTTGGTCTCGCTTATGAAATTGTTAGCAGGCAATTTCCTGACATTAGAAGCTCGAACAGTGGAGCGCCGGCCAACGTAAGCAATGCAGCCTTCTTCCTGCTTCCTCCGTAACGTCATTGGCCAGAATATATAGCTCAGAACTCTGCTGTAGGTTGTCCATTTGTTTGGGTGATTTAAGTCAATTGGTTTTAACTGACCCACTCCTGACATGATCACTGATTTATTTACGCATGCGGTTTTTCGCGTCGCTTTGTTCGTTTTCGCTTGTTCGATGGTAACTGTAAACACAAATATATATATACGTTTGATGAATTATCCCATCCTCGTCGCCAATTTTGTGTATGTATGTGCAATCTTATATATATTGCGCTAATTAATATTATAATGGTACAGTACAATCTGAGAAGCGATCGTTACATGGAACAAGATGCAGTGTAGACTTGCAGTAGTAATAGAAGTTCCCTCGTAGTTGTAGCAGGGAAAAGAGCCGATGTTGTTTCGAATCAGCTCTTAACAAACCTTTTTACAGTGCGACGATAACAGCTCCTTAGAGAGGAGTCACATTCATAACATATAGTTTGTTGTAGATCGGGAATAGCGATAGCATAGCGAAATTTTCGAATTTTGAGGCATATACATTTGTCAATATCGCGCTTTCTTAGTATTCTGCCTAACGTGTAAGACAGAACACAGAACACGTGGACGAAAAAAAAGGGTTTTTTTTTTTTAAAATGGTCTAACCTCTACTCTTTACCGAACTTAATTAAAGGGAGATGTGAAGAGGATTTTGGGAAATATTTTTAATTACAAGCAAAGCCTGTAATTTTATCAAAGGAAATTTTTTATTCCTCTGGAGCATGGACGAATCGTGGGAATGGGGACATCTTTACCTTTGAATGGAACAGTTAAGATCGTTGCTTCCACAACGTTGCTCATCAATTTTTTGACCGCGAGTCGAGTGACATTGCAGAGTTTTGGCTGACTAATATTCCGGAGCATGATTATTGGCACACCTGTTTTTAATTTCAATATGTTTGGTGGCATTCCAGGCAGATCAAGTGAGGTCAAAAATTCCGTTGGATAATTAACAGTTTAATCTGCCTTTACAACGATGTCTATCGACTTATATGTAATTTCCTCTGTTTCTTTGCTGGATTGGATGACATGATTAAGTTGAGAGTAGACATCTGCATGAGTTGCATTAAAGTGACATTCGAATTTACAATAGCTAAATTGAGTTGAGTGAATATGGGTACAAAGCGGAATGAGTATGAATGAGTGAGTGATTTCGCAAAGGACTCGGACGCACATGTTGAAGCAATGAGTACGAGTGAGATCAAGCGAAAATGAGAGCATAGGCTTCGAATGTATTCGAATGCCAAAACGGTTGTTGCTCTTTTGCTCTGCAGAAAAACGAAATTAAGCACAAATCAAAAAGTAGAATTTAAAGAAAACGCAAAATAAGGAGTAGAACTTAAAGAAAACAAAAAAGAGCGAAACCTCGACACTCTACACGAAATAAATACACGAAATACAATGTATGTTCTGTGATACCCGAGTAATTCAGCATGTCTCATTCTCACTCATTCGCTTTGCAAGAGTGCCTAAAAATACAACTACTCTATACACATTCATTCATTGTGTGCTTCTCACTCACTCAATTCTATTCCATTCGAATGTTCTTTTTGCGTCATCTTCATTCTTGGCAGCAAGGATCGCTCGTTCACTGATTCATGATTCCCATAATTCACTTCCCATAATTCATTTTGAATATCAGGGAATTTGATGCAACTAAATTACAAAAATTTTCGGGCAATGATTTTTCTTGACGTCTCATCTGCTGGCAGCTTCCCGTTCCCAATGTCCAATAACTGTTGTGCGAATACCTCAGCTGATTCATCGTTCTACAACTGGATACGCATATTTGACGTCAGCCTCCAGCTATTTTTATGTGCCATTCTGCATTCATCCCAAACAATGAGTTTACATTTCTGCAATTCTTTTCCCATACCTGATTCTTTTGAAATGTTGCTCATGGAGAAGCTCCTGTAGCTGCAAAATGATGACCTCCTTACGGAGGTATGTATTCTAGATAGTGCATTGGCTTCGTCTCTATCATCACCGATGAAGTACATTTGAAGAAATTTATATTCACCATCTGGGAAGGGGATCAGGGCGCCAGCATTGTGGCGCTTTCCCTTTGACTTTGAAAGTTGGCATGAATTAGGCAGCCACAATTTCCGCACCAAATGACGTCATTTGGAAGCAGGAATTATATTTCCTAATAGGAAATGCTTCGATTCAGTAGTAAATCCGGAACGTAGAGTTCAAAGTGACTCTGGTGGTGCATCAAGTTGAGGTAATTCGATTTTGCCGCCAGCACAACACATTCCTTTCGTTTCATTATTGAACTTCAGACCCTGACAGTAAGTGCAGACATGCCAATGACAACATAGCGGCTGGAGCCATAATCAGCAGTTTGGTCGTATAGAAATACAATACGATGGTGTTGCTTATTTCGATCTAGTCTTATCTGTGCGCGGGATTCAGCTACCCTTCCCTTATGCAGATCACTTCTTTGCGTGCAAAGCAACTGTATTGCTGCAGACCGTCTGGTTCCATAAGAATCCTCTGTCTTTGCCTTAGCCCCTCCGTCTCCCGTACCAATTCGACTTTTTATACCCTTGCACAGGGTATTAAAAAATTGGTCAGATGTTTGTAATGCACAGAAGGAGACGTTTCCGACCCCATAAAATATATATATTCTTGATCAGCATAAGAAGCTGAGTCGATATAGCCATGTCCGTCTGTCCGTCTGTCCGCCGGTGCGTTTTACTCACTGTGCACTGTGCTTTTACTTTCTGTGCTCTTTATTATCTGGAGCAGATCAAGTATCAAAAATATCAGGATCGGGCCACTATGATAATATAGCTCTAAAAGAAACATTTTCATAAAAATTTGAGTATCTCCATGAAATTTACTAATGTGATAGTATTGGATATAAAACATCAGATCTTAAAATTTGAATCTGATAGGTTAAATAGAACAGAAGTTGGAACAGAGTCAATATACCTAAATTAGGGAATGATGGAAGAAGAAAAATTGTAGTAAAAAGGGTAATAATGAATTGAATGAATTGAGTTGCAGGGAAAGAAATTTAAAAATATAAAGATATTATTGCCAAGGAATGCATATAGGCAAAGGCAGAGGATTCTTATGGAACCAGCGGAAAATGGTGCAGCCAGGCCCGTCAAAGAACATGCTGGCATATTTATAGAAATTGGCCGATATGACCATGGATTTGACAGAAGACATTCACAATGAAAGCTTTAGCTCTTGCTTCATCTGGAATAGCAGCGACATTATTACCTGGTGGAAGTACTGCTTGATCAGCGCTGAAGTTGCCATTGAACATGTAAATCAGAGACTCCCATGTGCAACATTTCCAGAGGATCAGGTATGGGAAAGCAGTACTACTGCTACATGTTTATGTAATGTTACTGTGGAGCCTTATGTTAACTCATTTCACTTAATGCTGGTCATTTCATCAATGCTCCAGACGAATACAAGCTTTGCTTGTAATTAAAAATATTTCCCAAAATGCTTTTCACATCCTCCTTGATTTAGGTTCGGTTAGATCAAGCGCGATGTTGATAAATGAATATGCCATAAAATTCGAAAATTTCGATTTGCTATCGCGGTATCTATAGCAAACTATATAAGACACAAAAACTATTTTTGGGACCTTTTTTATTTACCCGTAAGACCATTCGAGGCAGAAGTTAATATATTTAACTCTCGCATTTCCACAATCGATCGTCGTTCAAAACAGTTGCTATCCTGACGTTCACGCTCAAAATGTTGGGACCACTAACCATAGAACACATAGATGGGACAAACTCATGATTTTTTGATTGCAAACGCTAGCCTAGTCATGGAACCCCAGAGAACTTCGGGAAAACCCGAACGTTCGTACTCTTAATGAGAGCGTAAAGTGGGGAGAGGGCCAAGCAGCTACGAAAATAATTTAGTCTAGCACAGACTACAGAACGACGAAGGCAGGCCTATGTCGCTTGTGATTTCGTTCTGTCTATGTATGTGTACACTTGTCGGTACATGCTCAGGCTTCGTAGTGTGTGTGTGACGTGAAGTTGTACAACATCGCATTTCAATAGCTCGCTCGACCAAAAATTTTTCATTTTCGACAAAACATCGGCAATGCGAATAAGATATGCCCCTGTGGAAAGAATATCAAGAAATATTGCCATCTGCTTCGTATGTATCCCGGTGGCTGTGCCGATAGAGTGTTCGCTTGGCAATAGGAATGTCCCTGGTTCGATTCCCAACTCGAAACCGACCAATAAAAATAAAGAAATAAAAAGTCAACAAAAAAAAAACCAAATTATAAAATAGAAATAAATTTATTTAAGCCGACGATTTCGAGTTGGGAATCGAACCAGCTTCCACCATTTCGTCTTGAATAAGTTTATCGACTTGTCTTGTCCTTTTTTTCCTTAGAGGTGTGTAGTATTCTATAATTTTCTATGTATTCTGGCTATTTATCTTAGTTCTTGTTTGTATAAATTATTTGTTGTAATTGATTCGGTTTTGATACCGAATATTTAAACATCGGTGGAAAGTTTGGCTTCAGCTTATGCGTTACTACTTGACTTTTTTGGTCATTAGTTTTTTGTACTATTTCAAAATGCTGTAATGATTCGTATTTGATATCTTTTAGATCTAAAATTTGTACTCTATGTTGTTACCCGATGTTAAATTCTTTTAACTTGAGACTAGTTGTCAAATCATAAAATGACAGTTCAGCGTCAGTTTAATATAATTTTAAACATATTCGATCTCCACGTTTGACTGCATCTGACTTGTTCCTATTTGGGAATGTAACAGGGAAGGCTTATGCTAATAAACCTGATACTCTTCTACAACTTAAACCCCCGCAACTTACGCGAGGAAATAGCTTAAAATACACACGAAATGCTTCAAAAAGTGATGCAAAATGGTGAAAAACGTGCCGATATCTGTATAGAACAGGAAAAAAAAAGTTATCAAAGAATATTTGGGTTATTCTTTATTTTTATTTTTAAAAACTTCAGGTACCTCAAAAAAACAACCTGTGCACATTGGGTAAAATTCCCAAAATTTTGGCATAAATTAAAAAAAATTTTTTTGGAAAATCTGATTTTTTTTATTTGTTTCTAATTAAAAACATTCCAATAAGTGTAAAAACTATTTTTTAAAATTTTTAGGGAGTGCCCTTAATGTTTTACGCTTATTCAAAGTCAGCTGTTTTAGGGTTGCATTGGTTATCGAAAAAAACGCGGGAAAGCTTCTTTGACTTTCAAAGTAAACAAAACAAAAGTATTTGCATTTGTGAAAAAGTTTTATCATGGAAAAAATCCACGAAGGTATCTAAAATGAGATGTTTGTGTAGATTTTGTAGTTTTTGTTATTTATTGTCCAATTGTCCAATGTGTTGCTATGTGTATTTATAGATCAAAACTAAAACTTGTTTGTGTGTTTCGTCAGGCCTAACTTTTGAAGCGTGAAAAGGTTAGAAAATGTATAAATAACAGGTTGTACACTAATCTTTGACTAATCCAATACTCAAAAGACAATACTTCTTATATTTGCCCCTTTTCGAAATAATCGACATGTTGCAGTTACACACGAGTTCTGTCATTCCATTTTGTTGGAAGTGTGGAACAGCAACAGTCGCGAAGAAAACGCTGTTCAAAACTATATTGTGCAGCAAATAGGTCAGGAAAATCTATCGATGGATCAACAAAATGTAATTAAGCTTAAAGTAAAACAATTCGTCAAATTCATCAAATTTAATTTGCCAAAATGCAATCGGATGGTGGAACGCTTTAAAACAAAGCACAAACGTTGGCTGGAGTCAAGTATCAAAGTTACTTCGAGTGATAGAACACTTGAAAGAGCAGGTCGAAAGCATTTAAACTATAACGATGCAGGTCCTCGTTTAAAACGGAAATTAGCATCTGAACTTGCTTCACAGAACGACAACTCGACTCCTTTTTTTAATACATGCCGCATTGCTTTCGTCAAAAAAATTAAAAGAGACAGATACATCCTTTGTTCTGAAAAAAGCCATGAGCAACAAGAACTTAAGTGAGATTAAAAAAAAACTGGAGAAACGTGACCCATTGCCACTAAGTGTTGATGAAGCATTAGCTTTTCTGATTGAAAACGGATTGACTAAACAGCAATACCTGAGCATCAAGGCCCTTAACAAACAGCAAGGATGTGACATTTATCCACCTTACGCAAAAGTGAGAGAAAGTAAGCTGAAATGTAGACCTGAAGAAATCATGTACTCCGAAACTAAAGTGGAAGTCCCGTTTCAAAATTTATTACACCACACAGTGGATCGTATTCTGGAGATGCAGCAAGACGTTCTTGAAATATCCAATTCTTCACGTTGTACATTGATGTTAAGCTACGGCTTCGATGGTTCTACTGGACAAGGCATTTACAAACAGAAATTTCAGGAAAATGACCTTATCGGATTAGACCATTCACTATTTGTTACAACGATGATCCCATTACAATTGGTTGATGAGTTCAATCAAGTCATTTGGCGTAATTCTACTCCACAATCTGTAAGATTTTGTCGGCCATTAAAACTTCAGTTTATTAAGGAAACAACCGAACTCATACTACAAGAAAAATCTAATTTGGATGAACAGATAAAAAATCTTCAAAGTCATTTGTATATTTTCAAAGAAAAAAGGATCCTCGTGACGTTAATTGACGGAAAAGTTTTAAACGTGTTAACTGGTACGAATTCATGCCAAGTATGCCCATTATGTGGAGCAAAGCCAAGTCAAGTGCTAAAGACCTTTGACTTCAAATCAGGAATATTTGTTGTTAATTCCAAAGGGAGAAAACGCTTCTGAAGCTCGAAATAAAATTTATAAAAACGATCGAAAATCACATGCTAGAAAGTGCAGCCGGTTGGAAAATATAAGTGATGTATTCAACAGAGCACTTGACTCATCTGACCCACTTATTTCAAGCCTTAATTTAAAAGCACGAGCTAAAGCAAATAGGAAGAAGAAAATACCCGCAGAAGTTCTTGAACTTTTAGAGGAACATTCTTACGAATCTTCTAAGACACTTGGAAAGAATGCTGTTTCAACAGAAAGCCAAGAAGAGGAATATGATTCCCAGGATGATGAAGACACTGAAGTTAATTGTATTGAGTTGGAAGAAGAAGAATCAGAAGAAGAAGATGATGATGAATAAGTTGAAGCATTTGCCCAGGTAAGAAAAGCAAATTGAAAAAATATTTGATTGACCTATGCTAATCTATTTTGTTTTTTCTAGCAATCTAAATGAATCAAAACTAGCCTTAATGTAGACATCTAAGTACATAAATATATTTAATGTTTAATAAAATATATATATAATATATATATATAGGTTATAATATAATTAACATAGCATATACACAACGAATATGTAAGCAACAATATTAATTTTAATATTAAAATATATTTTTAAAAAAGGGCGGGGGTGTGGGCGTGGCCAATTTCAAAATCCGAAATTACTAAAAACTCATACTAATATACATAAAAAATTTCAGGCTTCTATCTCTTCAGGGACAATTAATGCCAAAAATTCGGCCTTTTTACCCATAGTGCTGTGTATAAAAGTTGTGCGGAATTAAAAATTTATTTGATGAAATTTTAAAAGGATTAGACCTTTAGAAATAATTGAACCTTGCTGATATTTCAATTGTGTTTGAAGTATCTATATGTTCCAATTTATCTGTATTTTCTATTATCGATATTTCTGCACCAGTATCTACAATACGTTACCTGTTTGATTTTTATGATAATACTAAGACTAAGATTCAAAGTGTATGCATTTACTGTATTACTTGAATGAGTGAATATGAGTACAAAAAGGAATGAGTTTGAATAAGTGAGTGACGCACAATGTTGAAGCAATGAGTACGAGTGAGAATGTATTTCACAATATTGGGAAACCTAAAGCATAGAAAACATACAAATCCACACTAAATACAATTTATGTTCTGTGATACCCAAATAATTCGAATGTTCTCAGCATATCTCATTCTCACTCAATTCGCTTTGCATGAGAGTCAAAATATACCACTATACCAGAGCCCGGCACTCAGATCCACCGGGGGACGAACTCGTTCGGCACCTCTTATGCGTGCTTATGCGTGCTGCACTATACCAGGGCCCTGCACAAAGAGAGCGCTAAAAAAGTTTAGTTGTGTGTGTGCACTTGCTTGTGTGCGTATGTTGCTTTACACTGCGCAAAATAAAACTTCATCAAATTCTGCCTCAAATCAAGAAAAAGAGTGCAGCAAATAATCTTATGCAAGAAAAAGATAGAGAAAACAAAGCAGCGATCAATTTTTTCATGTGTGTTCTCTCAACAAAGCGACATAGATCTGCTTGCGTCGAAATGTTGAGGGAAACCAAATCCACCCTCATATTCTCGGGTTTTTTTGTGTGAGGACTTCGGCAGCCGTTGGGCTTACACGCATAAGCGGTGCCGAACGAGTTCGTCCCCCGGGGGATATGAGTGCCGGGCTCTGCACTATACTATACACATTGATACTTTGTGTGCTTCTCACTTACTCAATAATATTCCATTCGATTGTACTCAATTTTGCTTATTGAGTGATTGGAGCCATGCAGACGTCTAATCTGCAGGGGCTTACAAGTTTTATGGATTACGGGTAATCATTACAATATTTCCATTATTGGAACTATTTCTGGTATAACCTCGGTTAGAATTATTCCTTCCTCGCTTATTACCTTGTGCTTTCACGATATCAACCACTATTATTATTCTATTATGTTAGTTCATTCATGTCACAGAATATCCCAGCTTTTATTATGTTTCCGACTTGATTGTTGATATTTGGTTGTATAATTTAGCAGAGAGTAACTCTACAGATTCTCTTTTCACATAATGGTTAATACGTTCAATATAAGTTCTATTGTCTGTCCAAGGAACTCTGAAGGTTTTTTGCTTTTCCATGAAACTGCTGCACGAGGTTTGAGGCTAGCTTTTGTTGATGTTGTATATGTTTGGCTACTGTTTCTGGTAATATTTCCCTATTTTGAGAAAGACCTTTTTTAAGATTTATTTAATTCTTGTGCCAATAATTTAGCTTTCCCTATTATATTTAAATATTTCATGTACCAAGCCTATGTTAAATATTCAATTTAGGAGAGAAAACACTCTCATGAAACCCCTAATACAAACAAGTCGTTTCACTTTAATATCACTTCACGTAACATAGCGAACGTGACTGTGGCAACCGAATAGGCGACAAAGCGCTGTATCGCAATGAAACCGAACTGCGGGCTCGTCATGAGTTCCTCATGGACATGGAAGCTCATGTCAAGTAGAAAGCTTCAACAGATATGTATAACAACTATCAGCCGCATCAACTGCTATAACAACTGGAAGCAGCATCAACAATTTGACCATACGAGCAAGAAATTGAAAAAAAAATTTGAGTGAATGGAGGTCAATAAGTACTCTTCAAAAAAAAAAAACCGGCAGAAACGGCTTGAGAGTAGGCGGGAATTTTTACGCTATTGTTTGCCACCACACCACCATTACGTTGGGAGGCAACAATAACGTTACAAAACAAGCATGACCACATTGGGTAAGCCGAAGAAAAGAGAAAAAACAAAAAGGGATTCCAATTATTAATACAAATTCTAATACCTGAAGTGCTGCACTACCGAGGATTGAGCCAAAGAAGGCAACGAAGAAGTGCCCAGATGACTGCGACGGGCCGCTACGTAGGAGTAGTGAACCGAGAGGGCTAAATAGTACGTACAACAATATTTTAAATAAAAAAAAATTATATCAACTCAGCTTCTCATGCTGATGAAGAATATATATACTTTATGGGGTCGGAAACGTCTCCTTCTGTGCGTTACAAACATCTGACCAATTTTATAATACCCTCTGCAAGGGTATAAAAAAACCAAAAAAATATTAAATTTTTTTATGGATTCAACTACTATAACTACTTCATTTTATTGAAAATATATAAAAAAAAAAAATTTTGAGAAAGAAAATTTGTGTGGCCAGACACAAATAAAACAATTTTTCTAACAAACATACATACATTACTATAAATCAATCATTTATTATCATTATTAGTAATTAATAAATAACTCCATAATATTACGTTATTTTCTAAAAAGGGGAGGTGTAGTATATAAATACATAAGCACATGTGCACTTGAATATGTTTATGTGTATACATTAATATATTCACATAAACATACTCACATAAATATACAGCTAAACATGTTCATATATGTATGTACATTTATATATGCACATACATATATTCATATGAGCAGCAATGCAGGCGTAACATGAGCTAGGGCCAAGCCAGCGTGTGAACGCTGACCATGCACTTTGATGCAAGTGCCCCAATTAATATATATGTACTGACACTCTCCCTCTCTTTTGTAGCTGTCGGCTAAGTCGCAGCATAAGAATATCTATGCAACAATAGGTTAAGCAAAAGAATATTATTAAAATAAAAATCAATCTGAATATTACCACCAACCGGAACCCGGTCATTACACAGGTAATGCCTTAATTCTCGTAAATTAAATGAGGTTATGGTAAAAGACGCATATCCAATGTGCATTGTATTTCCATGATAGACCTTTTTGCCGCCGAAATTCGCTAACTGCCCAGCAGACCCGACGCAGCCACCAATGGGTTAACCCATATCACTCATTCTCTTTCATTTTCATACTTATACTTAAGCGCCAGCCTACGTGTTGGGATATTAATCGTTGCATCTTGCGCTTTAAGCTTACATGTTAGGTTCTATGCTTGTTACTAAGCGGCGGACAGAACAATTTGGATACAACCGCGAGTAAGGGCGATTAATTTATAGCGGCTTGCTTACAACCACTACGGCTCGCACAATAACGACTCCCATACAGCACACACCCCATACTGCACACACACCATACACACACCCACTTAGCCTACCATTAGCATAGGAAATACACGTGGAAGAAATAAATGAAGTATCACGTGAAAAGTGGAGTGTTTCCTTGTGGGCCCGCTAAAACATCTTACCTTAGCGCCAAACTCAACCATTCTATAAATTAATGGCAGGAATTAATTCTATAAATTAATTCTATAAATTACGCCAGGAATTAATTGTATAAATTAATTCTATAAATTAAAGGCCATGAATTAATTCTATAAATTAATCTAACATTGGTAAACCACTAAACGAACCGAAAAAGTTAATTATTTAACCCAACTCGACGGGTCAACCCACGGTTCTACACGTCAATCATATAGAGGTTAACCTCGATGATTGCATAACCAATCACTAAATTGTGATACATAACCTCAACGGTCAACCGTTTACGACCTACATAGGTCACGTAACTAATCAACATCGCTTCTATAAACTCATTGGTAAACCATGGCAACAAAAGACTTATCAAGTGGAATATATCATTGCAAGAAATGCATGCAGGAAGACAATGACCGCATGGTGCAATGCAATCGTTGCCGTTCCTGGTATCATTTCGACTGCGTTGGAGTAATAGACGAGAAATCTGAGAACAGCTGGAACTGCGACTGCGTCAACGTGTCATCGGAAGTCATCACAACCATATTCAGCAACGCTCTGCAGAACCTCGGAAATACCACACGAGCAGGCGAGCCTCAGGCTACTTCGTGGCCGCCAAAAATATTCCCGGACACAGCTAGGACAGCCGTTCCTATTTTTACTTCTGCCAAACAAAAAGGGATGGTCACACACTCAGCTGTGCGTGACACGTGGCATTACGATCACGAGGCACCGCAGCTGCCGTTCCTAACCTCAAACAACACGCGTGCTACGACACGCGAACATCCTCACCTAAGTGCTACGCCGATGGCGCCCTGGAATTTTACGAATACTCAAAACAGGGCTGCATCGTACTATCCAGAAAGTAAAGTGCAAATGGACGTAGACCTAAACATAGCAATACCAAGCGCGGCACAACTTGCAGCCAGTCAAGCGATACCGAAAGAGCTTCCAACATTTGATGGCAATCCTCAGAACTGGCCTCTATTCTACAGTAGTTTTCAGACAAGAACGGAAATCGCTGGGTATACGAATGCAGAAAATCTTATGCGGCTGCAAGCTATCCTAAAGGTAAAAGCACGTGAGTTAGTTCAATCCAAACTCCTTTTACCAGCAATGGTCCCTGAAATCATACAAACATTACTTATGTGTTTCGGTCGGCCAGAGCATATTTTGCACAACTTACTGGAAAAAACGCGGCAACTACCCGCACTGTGTGTATGAAACATCTACTCAACGATGGAAGCATGTGGACTCACAGGTTACATGCAAAACCCAAAACCCAAGCAAGTACAAGGCTACTAGAGAAACTCCCCACACAACTGAAGCTGCAGTGGGCAATGTTTCCCAAAGACACTAAGGTACCATCAATGGAATCTTTTAGCAAATGGATCTACGACATAGCTGAAGCAGCAAGACAGGTAACATCGCCGCTTTACTATAAGAAGAGCGGAAGCCTAAGTAATCACACAGAAGCACCTAAAGAGCAGGTCAAGGAAATTACGTGCATCTTGTGTAACGAACCTGGCCACAAAATACACAGCTGCCCATCGTTCAAAGCCACGCCACATCAACGAGAGATGTCATTTCTGAAGAATCACAAGCTCTGTCAACAATGCCTAAACCGTCATCACCAAAAGTGCCAACGTGAAAAGGCTTGCGGCATACGAGGCTGCCGATGCAAAAATCACCCATTGATCCACGAAATGCAGCCAATACCAGAGGCTGCGAAATCCAGCAGCCCAAACATGCCAGCTATGGTCACCAACGTGCTTACGCCGGACGGCAAGCACACCCAGCGATCCAGAGAGTCTGGCTCAACATATTTCCGTGTCATTCCAATACAAATCATCAATAAAACGAAAGTCACTAACACTTTTGCATTTCTAGATGAGGGATCGGCACTAACGCTCATCGACAACAAGGTCTTTAAGCAACTCGGCTTAAAAGGCGTTCCAGATCCACTGTGCCTAAAATGGACCAACGATACAACACGTGAAGAAAATGCATGGGAACGTGTCACGCTTACGGTTGCCAATCCACATAATGGCAATCAATTCTACTTGGAAGAGGTTCACAGTCTAGATACCCTGGATCTGCCTGTGAAGTCTATCGACATAAGGGCTCTCGCCAAGGAATTCCCCCACCTAGCGGGACCAACACACGCCCAAGCATCCTAATCGGCACAAATACTTGGAACCTCGTCGTACCTTTTAAAATTAAAGAGGGGGCATGGCACCTAGAGCTAATGTGAGCGTTCACATGTGTGGATGCAGAGACGCAGACGCCAAGCTGCATGAGATCATCAAACAAGCGTTCTCATTAAACGCTACCACAGCAAAACCGCTATCATCACCAGAAGAAACTCAAGCTCTAACCAGACTTGAATCTACTACCTCCCTGAAGAATGGCAGGTACGAGGTCGGTCTAATGTGAAAAGTTTTATTACCTGATAGCTACGCAAACGTACTAAAACGACTTAAATGCCTACAAAAGCATTTTTCCCGATAACCACAGTTGAAGGAGCAAATCACCAAGCAAATCGAAAACCTCGTCGAAAAGGGCTATGCTCGCATGCTGACGCCGGAGGAAATAGCTGCACCAAACAGACGGACATGGTATCTACCAACCTTCATAACTAAAAATCCAAAAAAACCAGAGAAGGTCCGGTTTGTATGGGATGCAGCCGCCCCATCCGTCGGCAAGGCCCTGAATGACTATATCTGGAGTGGTCCAGATCTCCTAAACTCCCTGTTTGACCTCTTACTCTCATTCCGAGTGGGACGATTGGCGATCTGTGGCGATATCGCCGAGATGTTCCACCGGATCCGAGTGAGACTAGCAGACACCCATGCGCAAAGGTTTCTGTGGTTCGATAGCAAATCCGAGAGGCAAGAGCCTAACGTCTATGTTATGGAAGCGCTTACTTTCGGAATCAATTGCGCACCCTGCATTGCACACTTTATTCGTGACAAAACAGTACCCTCAAGCAGCACAAGCCGTGAAGGACAACCACTACGTGGATGATTTTATATACAGTGGCGACGACTACGTGGAAGTCGGAAACATCTCAACTCAAGTCAGAGATATCCATGCAGCGGGTGGTTTCCACATACGCAATTGGTCTTCGAACTCAATGGAGTCCTACGAATAAAGAGCGATTCGCTGCTCCCCGAAGCTTTCGAAAATACCGCCACAGAAAAGGTACTCGGCTTATATTGGGTGCCGAACTCCGACGTATTCACATTCATCTGCAAGTTTGCCAGGCTGAAGCGCAACGTTTTAGACAGCGACAAAACACCAACCAAACGCGAGACTTACAAGTACTTATGTCAATGTACGACCCACTGGGCTTCATCTCATGCTTTACAATAGAGCTGAAAATCCTACTGCAAGAAGTCTGTAGAAGCGGCATTGGCTGGGATACTGTCCAGTTACACACGTTCGTTGACGCCATCGAATTGGCATACGCAGCAGTCTGCTGCCTTCGGATACCCCAAGGGGAAAGAACCTACCTCAGCTTCGTGGCCAACAAGGCGAAAGTGGCACCGTTGAGTCCACTATCTATACCAAGGATGGAACTGCAGGCCGCAGTTATCCGAGCAAAGCTGAGTAACCGAATCCAACGCAATACAAGTTTGTCAATCAATTCGAGTTGTTATTGGTCCGAGTCAAAGACTGTTCTCAAATGGCTTCGTATGGATCCACGAAAGTTTCAGCAATTCGTCATGCACCGCGTCGGCGAAATACTGGAATTCACAAACGTTAGCCAATGGAACTGGGTTCCAACCAACCTTCACCCTGCAGATCTTGCTACTAAAACACACAACGCCAATAAATATAAAACTTTGCTACACGGTCCAGACTATTTGCTGCAGGATCAACACGAGTGGTCAAAATGCGATGATTTGGGGCCACCAAACAATGCTGAAGTCAGGCATAACATACTATTCATCAACAATTCGCCGATGGAGCTAAAACTTAACGCGGAATATTTTTCCGACTGGCGCAGGCTATATCGAGCTTTAGCGCGCTTTATTCTCTACATTGAGAAACTGAAAGCGAAACAAAAGAAGGCATCGCCACCTACAGAGGTGTCTTACGAGATAATTCAGCAGGCACGGACACTCTTACTGCGGCATGCGCAGTCATCTGAATTCAACCCAGAAATTCGCAACTTAACGAGAGGTAAACCTTTAAAAACAAGGGCTAAAACAAGGGTCGAGAGGGCTATATAGTACGTACAACAATATTTTAAATAAGAAAAAATTATTTCAACTCAGCTTCTCATGCTGATAAAGAATATATATACTTTATGGGGTCGGAAACGTCTCCTTCTGTGCGTTACAAACATCTGACCAATTTTATAATACCCTCTGCAAGGGTATAAAAAAACCAAAAAAAATATTAAATTTTTTTATGGATTCAACTACTATAACTACTTCATTTTATTGAAAATATATAAAAAAAAAAAATTTTTGAGAAAGAAAATTTGTGTGGCCAGACACAAATAAAACAATTTTTCTAACAAACATACATACATTACTATTAATCAATCATTTATTATCATTATTAGCAATTAATAAATAACTCCATAATATTACGTTATTTTCTAAAAAGGGGATGTGTAGTATATCCATACCAAAAATTATTCAACACAAAGAGCTCAGCTTGTAACACTTTGTTGCAAGTATAAACAATCAAAGCATATACATATAAAGCATAAAGCACATGTGCACTTGAATATGTTTATGTGTATACATTAATATATTCACATAAACATACTCACATAAATATACAGCTAAACATGTTCATATATGTATGTACATTTATATATGCACATACATATATTCATATGAGCAGCAATGCAGGCGTAACATGAGCTAGGGCCAAGCCAGCGTGTGAACGCTGACCATGCACTTTGATGCAAGTGCCCCAATTAATATATATGACGGCTAAGTCGCAGCATAAGAATATCTATGCAACAATAGGTTAAGCAAAAGAATATTATTAAAATAAAAATCAATCTGAATATTACCACCAACCGGAACCCGGTCATTACACAGGTAATGCCTTAATTCTCGTAAATTAAATGAGGTTATGGTAAAAGACGCATGTCCAATGTGCATTGTATTTCCATGATAGACCTTGTTGCCGCCGAAATTCGCTAACTGCCCAGCAGACCCGACGCAGCCACCCATATCACTCATTCTCTTTCATTTTCATACTTATACTTAAGCACCAGCCCACGTGCTGGGAAATTAATCGTTGCATCTTGCACTTTAAGCTTACATGTTAGGTTCTATGCTTGTTACTAAGCGGCGGACAGAACAATTTGGATACAACCGCGAGTAAGGGCGATTAATTTATAGCGGCTCGCTTACAACCACTACGGTTCGCACAATAACGACTCCCATACAGCACACACCCCATACGGCACACACACCATACACACACCCACTTAGCCTACCATTAGCATAGGAAATACACGTGGAAGAAATAAATGAAGTATCACGTGAAAAGTGTAGTGTTTCCTTGTGGGCCCGCTAAAACATCTTACCTTAGCGCCAAACTCAACCATTCTATAAATTAATGGCAGGAATTAATTCTATAAATTAATTCTATAAATTACGCCAGGAATTAATTGTATAAATTAATTCTATAAATTAAAGGCCATGAATTAATTCTATAAATTAATCTAACAGTGGTAAACCACTAAACGAACCGAAAAAGTTAATTATTTAACCCAACTCGACGGGTCAACCCACGGTTCTACACGTCAATCATATAGAGGTTAACCTCGATGATTGCATAACCAATCACTAAATTGTGATACATAACCTCAACGGTCAACCGTTTACGACCTACATAGGTCACGTAACTAATCAACATCGCTTAAAAGTATAAACTCATTGGTAAACCATGGCAACAAAAGACTTATCAAGTGGAATATATCATTGCAAGAAATGCATGCAGGAAGACAATGACCGCATGCTGCAATGCAATCGTTGCTGTTCTTGGTATCATTTCGACTGCGTTGGAGTAATAGACGAGAAATCTGAGAACAGCTGGAACTGCGACTGCGTCAACGTGTCATCGGAAGTCATCACAACCATATTGAGCAACGCTCTGCAGAACCTCGGAAATACCACACGAGCAGGCGAGCCTCAGGCTACTTCGTCACCAGCAAAACCAACAGGGTCGCTACCAGAACCGGATCGAGACTTTGGACTATGCCAGCCAAAAATATTCCCGGACACAGCTAGGACAGCCGTTCCTATTTTTACTTCTGCCAAAAAAAAAGCGATGGTCGTGTGTTTCGGTCGGCCAGAGCATATTTTGCACAACTTACTGGAAAAACGCGGCAACTACCCGCACTGTGTGTATGAAACATCTACTCAACGATGGAAGCATGTGGACTCACAGGTTACATGCAAAACCCAAAACCCAAGCAAGTACAAGAGCTACTAGAGAAACTCCCCACACAACTGAAGCTGCAGTGGGCAATGTTTCCCAAAAACACTAAGGTACCGTCAATGGAATCTTTTAGCAAATGGATCAACGACATAGCTGAAGCAGCAAGACAGGTAACATCGCCGCTTTACCATAAGAAGAGCGGAAGCCTAAGTAATCACACAGAAGCACCTAAAGAGCAGGACAAGGAAATTATGTGCGTCTTATGTAACGAACCTGGCCACAAAATACACAGCTGCCCATCGTTCAAAGCCACGCCACATCAACGAGAGATGTCATTTCTGAAGAATCACAAGCTCTGTCAACAATGCCTAAACCGTCATCACCAAAAGTGCCAACGTGAAAAGGCTTGCGGCATACGAGGCTGCCGATGCAAACATCACCCATTGATCCACGAAATGCAGCCAATACCAGAGGCTGCGAAATCCAGCAGCCCAAACATGCCAGCTATGGTCACCAACGTGCTTACGCCGGAGGGCAAGCACACCCAGCGATCCAGAGAGTCTGGCTCAACATATTTCCGTGTCATTCCAATACAAATCATCAATAAAACGAAAGTCACTAACACTTTTGCATTTCTAGATGAGGGATCGGCACTAACGCTCATCGACAACAAGGTCTTTAAGCAACTCGGCTTAAAAGGCGTTCCAGATCCACTGTGCCTAAAATGGACCAACGATACAACACGTGAAGAAAATGCATCGGAACGTGTCACGCTTACGGTTGCCAATCCACATAATGGCAATCAATTCTACTTGGAAGAGGTTCACAGTCTAGATACCCTGGATCTGCCTGTGAAGTCTATCGACATAAGGGCTCTCGCCAAGGAATTCCCCCACCTAGCGGGACTAGCGATAGCATCATACACCAACACACGCCCAAGCATCCTAATCGGCACAAATACTTGGAACCTCGTCGTACCTTTTAAAATTAAAGAGGGGGCACGGCACCTAGAGCTAATGTGAGCGTTCACATGTGTGGATGCAGAGACGCAGACGCCAAGCTGCATGAGATCATCAAACAAGCGTTTTCATTAGACGCTACCACAGCAAAACCGCTATCATCACCAGAAGAAACTCAAGCTCTAACCAGACTTGAATCTACTACCTCCCTGACGAATGACAGGTACGAGGTCGGTCTAATGTGAAAAGTTATATTACCTGATAGCTACGCAAACGTACTAAAACGGCTTAAATGCCTACAAAAGCAAATTTCCCGACAACCACAGTTGAAGGAGCAAATCACCAAGCAAATCGAAAACCTCGTCGAAAAGGGCTCAGCTCGCATGCTGACGACGGAGGAAATAGCTGCACCAAACAGACGGACTTGGTATCTATCAACCTTCATATCTAAAAATCCAAATAAACCAGAGAAGGTCCGGTTTGTATGGGATGCAGCCGCCCAATCCGGCGGCAAGGCCCTGAATGACTACATCTGGAGTGGTCCAGATCTCCTAAACTCCCTGTTTGACCTCTTACCCTCATTCCGAGTGGGACGAGTGGCGATCTGTGGCGATATCGCCGAGATGTTCCACCGGATCCGAGTGAGACTAGCAGACACCCATGCGCAAAGGTTTCTGTGGTTCGATAGCAAATCCGAGAGGCAAGAGCCTAACGTCTATGTTATGGAAGCGCTTACTTTCGGAATCAATTGCGCACCCTGCATTGCACACTTTATTCGTGACAAAACAGTACCCTCAAGCAGCACAAGCCGTGAAGGACTACCACTACGTGGATGATTTTATATACAGTGGCGACGACTACGTGGAAGTCGGAAACATCGCAACTCAAGTCAGAGATATCCATGCAGCAGGTGGTTTCCACATACGCAATTGGTCTTCGAACTCAATGGAGGTCCTACGAATAAAGAGCGATTCGCTGCTCCCCGAAGCTTTCGAAAATACCGCCACAGAAAAGGTACTCGGCTTATATTGGGTGCCGAACTCCGACGTATTCACATTCATCTGCAAGTTTGCCAGGCTGAAGCGCAACGTTTTAGACAGCGACAAAACACCAACCAAACGCGAGACTTACAAGTACTTATGTCAATGTACGACCCACTGGGCTTCATCTCATGCTTTACAATAGAGCTGAAAATCCTACTGCAAGAAGTCTGTAGAAGCGACATTGGCTGGGATACTGTCCAGTTACACACGTTCGTTGACGCCATCGAATTGGCATACGCAGCAATCTGCTGCCTTCGGATACGCCAAGGGGAAAGAACCTACCTCAGCTTCGTGGCCAACAAGGCGAAAGTGGCACCGTTGAGTCCACTATCTATACCAAGGATGGAACTGCAGGCCGCAGTTATCCGAGCAAAGCTGAGTAACCGAATCCAACGCAATCCAAGTTTGTCAATCAATTCGAGTTGTTATTGGTCCGAGTCAAAGACTGTTCTCAAATGGCTTCGTATGGATCCACGAAAGTTTCAGCAATTCGTCATGCTCCGCGTCGGCGAAATACTGGAATTCACAAACGTTAGCCAATGGAACTGGGTTCCAACCAACCTTCACCCTGCAGATCTTGCTACTAAAACACACAACGCCAATAAATATAAAACTTTGCTACACGGTCCAGACTATTTGCTGCAGGATCAACACGAGTGGTCAAAATGCGATGATTTGGGGCCACCAAACAATGCTGAAGTCAGGCATAACATACTATTCATCAACAATTCGCCGATGGAGCTAAAACTTAACGCGGAATATTTTTCCGACTGGTGCAGGCTATATCGAGCTTTAGCGCGCTTTATTCTCTACATTGAGAAACTGAAAGCGAAACAAAAGAAGGCATCGCCACCTACAGAGGTGTCTTACGAGATAATTCAGCAGGCACGCACACTCTTACTGCGGCATGCGCAGTCATCTGAATTCAACCCAGAAATTCGCAACTTAACGAGAGGTAAACCTTTAAAAACAAGGGCTAAAACAAGGGCCGAGAGGGCTAAATAGTACGTACAACAATATTTTAAATAAAAAAAATTATATCAACTCAGCTTCTCATGCTGATAAAGAATATATAATTAAATATCCGTTTTTCCCAATAAGGAAAAAATAGATATTTTTTGTGAGTTAAAAGCAACGTACTTTATTATTTGAATGAAAACTTAGAACTGATTACAAAAATGTCTTATGGTTATATTTATAAGCTAAATTTGGGAGCCCTTTGGTGGCGTGATTGATATTTCGATGATTTGATTGGTCCGATTTTAATTGCTGAGTTAGCGTTCTCACGCTTTTGGTTGTTAGGGGGACAATTATTATTTCAAGTGTTCAATTGTTTATGTTAATTTTATGGATTAGCGTTCATACGCTTTGGTTTTGAGGGGGACAATTGTTTATAAAAACGGATGTTTACTTTAACGTTATGAATTTTAGGGGGCGAAATATTTATATGTTATTGGGTATTGGAGTCGGATATATGACTCCCCCATCCTAAAGAAAATAGCCTGTCCTCAGGCGGATACTTTGGGATATAGCGAGGGGTTTTTCTCAGCTGTAAATATTGGAGTATCAATTTTGTTTATAATTTGGGACTCGATTTTTTCAACAATTGGGGTTCGATTATGTCTGTGGGACCACGATTGTTATTTGATCGAAAATGCTTAATTATTAATTTTTGTGGCATTGCCTTAAACTTATAGATTAAGTATGTAATCAAACTTATTATAGTAAGTATAAAAGTGGTTAATGTAATAGTTTGAAATGCAGTATAATATTTCGTATGTTCGTTAATTATCTCTTTTGTTTGGATAAAGGAAATAGGTTCTAGCCTGGTGATATTGTTTGTTACATAAATGCTTTGGCTATAGTCAAGCAATGAATTTATTATTGATATTTCGTTTAGTTGTAAGGCACAATCGTAAATTTTATTATTATTTATTAAGTTTAGTTTTTGGTAGATTCCATGTTACAATTATGTTTGGTTCAATGTAATTAGTTTGAAAATTCTTATATGTCTTAGTGTATTTACAAGTGGTTGGGATTTGATTTAAAATGCCTATTATACAAAGTGTTGTTATTAAAATAGTATTTATCGCATGAATTTTCTGTCAAAATATTTTTATTCTCGTCTGGATAAGGAAGTATCTCAAAGATAGGGGTTTTTATTATTTCTTGAGGAATGTTTGAAATGATAAATATCTCGTTTGAACTTGGTTTAAGCCAGGTGGAAGTTTTTGTATTCAATAGTTTTTCCGAATTAACATGACTTAAGTGATTATGTTTTAGAAGTTTTGGGTTGAAAATTCCTAGTCTAGTGAGCTGCATGCCCATTTCTATGTCTTCAATGTATTCTGTGAAATGCTCAAAATTAAAGTTTAGAACTTCTAATCTTACTGATTTTTCTTTTTCTTCCCTGAGGTTGTTTATTACTTCTAAACCTTTATTAACAGTGTCTATTACGTAATTTAGTTCGTTTGCTTGTACGCTATTGCTTTCAAGATTATTTATTTTTTCTTCTAATTCATCTTTATCTTCCTGATCAAGAGTACCAAAAAGATATTTGTATATTGAACCAATTCCGTTAATTAGTCCTCGTTTATTACGTTTTACAATGTGTATTCCATTAATTTCCCTACTTAGTTTTTCTGTTAAGTATTGAATATGGATTAGGTTTTTAAATTCTTGTGCTTGTTGCATTAAATTATTATATGTAATGTCTAATAGAGTTAAATTCACTTTTAAATAATGATATTCAAAGTTTGTCGGTAAGTCCATTGTTCCTGTTTTAAATATTAAGTAACCGTTTGGTGCTTTTACTGGGTTTATGTCAATGGATTGACTGCATGTTGATTTTAATGTTAAGAATAGCATGATGCATAAAAAAGTCATCTTGAGTTGTTGACCTGTAATTAATTAATTGTCGTATTTGCTTTTATTAACTTTCTTTTTCTTCTTGAATTTTGATTTGTAGTGTGTAACTTTTTGTCCTCTATTTCTTTCTTCAAAATGTTTCTCGTCTAACTGATTTATTTCTCCTGTCTTTTTGAATGGATTTGTCGTTTTTGACTTTACTAATGGTGCTTGTTTAAATCTAGTGTCGATTTCGAAGTCGTGTCTATCTTCATTCAAATTGTTTATTTGATGTATTTTTTTTGTTTAAGTATTATAGTCGGGGATCCTGCATAGATAAAAATGTCCGCTGGTGTTCGGTTAGTTGTTTTATGTCTCGTCTTATGGTTGTATACGTAGAGAATTTTTTCAAATTTAAGTAATTTATCTTCGATGTCATTTTCACTATTTATAATTCTGAGTTTTTCATTTACTGTTTTATGGAATCTTTCTACATTTGAGATGCCGTTTTTACTTGATGTGATTTCTAACTTTACATTTTCTTCTTGTAGCCAATTTTTTAGTGCTATACACAGAAATGCTGAATCTTTGTCTGATTTTATTTCTATTGGTTTGCCCATTTCAGTGAATACTTTCATAATTGCTCTCTTGGCTTCTAACCAATCTCTAGACTTTACTTCTACAAGTGTTGCAAATTTCGAGTAAATGTCAATGCATGAAAGGAATTGTAAATTGTCGATCATGTAAAAGTCCATGACGTATTTTTCTCTGATATTAAAAAGTTCTGGTGTTATTTCAAAAGTTAGTTTTGTATTTCTATTTTCTGTCTTTGCGATTTTGCATACTGAGCATTCATTAATAATGTTTTGAATTAGGTTTTGAAAATCGGGAAAATAATATTTTTCTTTAAACAAATTAATCGTTTTTTCAATTCCTGGATGTAATAATTCTTTGTGTTGTTTTAGGTTTATTTCTTTAAATTGTGCAAACGTTTGAAGGTCCTCTAACTTAATGCTAGATTTCGAGGTTTTTGTATTTGCGTTTAGTTGTATTATTTCGATAAAAGCTTGTTGGAATATGGAAAAATCTTGTTCATTATGAAAATATAGTACAGTGTTCTTACTGCAAAGATATCTTATGATTATATCCCTTGCGTAAGCATTGGTCATTTTTTTGTATGTTATTTTTATGTTTGTTTTGTAAAAGTAAGTTGTTGTTTCTGCTTTGTCTTCTGAACCTCTAATGAATTCTATTTGTCTGTTGTAATAATTAATGGGTCTTTCTACTATTGGAATGTAGTTTTCATTATCCTCGTGAGCACTATGTATTGTAGCTGCTGTGCTTTCTGTTGATCCTAAAAAGTTTTCATCTATTTTAACTCTGGAAAGGGCATCTGCTACATGATTTTCTTTGGCAGGTAAATATTTAATTTTGTAATCAAACTCATTTAGTCTTACTTTTCATCTTTGAAGTTTCATATTTGGTTCTTTTATATTGTTGAGCCATACTAAAGGCTTATGGTCGCTTAGAATCTCGAACTTTCTACCGAAAAGGTATGGCCTAAAATATTTGGTTGCCCATACAATAGATAGTAATTCCTTTTCTATGGCTGAATAATTAAGTTCGTGTTCGTTCTACTACCATAAGAAATAGGTCTATGGTCCTGTGAAAGGAACGCACCTAAAGCTATGTTGCTAGCATCTGTGGTTAGGAAAAATGGTTTTTTGAAATCGGGATATGCAAGTATAGGATCATTCATAAGGAGATATTTTAATTTTTCGAAGGATGAAATATAATTTGGGTCGTTTATATTTATTTTAGCTCCTTTCTTTAATCCTAGAGTTAAAGGTTTTGCAATATGTGCAAAGTTGGGTATAAATTTCCTGAAGAATCCGCATAATCCTAAGAATGATTTGATTTCTTTTGGAGTTTTGGGTATCGGAAATTTTTGAATTGCTTTGACTTTATCTGGGTTAGGTTTTATACCTTCTGTTGTTATTATATGACCAAGGAATGCTGTTTCCTTTTTCATAAATTCGCATTTGTCAAGTTGGAGTTTAAGATTAGCTTCTCTTAGTTTGTTAAATACCTTTCTGAGTGATAGTATGTGTTCCTCCAATGAAGTGGAGTACACAATGATGTCATCCAGATAAACAAGGCAATCCTTATAAATAAGGTCTTCCAAAAGATTATTCATGCATCTTTGGAATGTTGCCGGGGCATTTTTAAGACCAAATGGCATACGTGTGTATTCGTAATGGCCATGTTTAGTTGAGAAAGCTGTTTTTGCAATAGATTCAGGATCCATTTGAATTTGATGAAATCCCTTAGCTAAATCAATGGTGGTAAAGTATTGGCATTTTCCCAGTTTGTCGAGAATTTCGTCCAATTCGATTTTCGAATGATACCCTGTTCAATCATTTCATTTATTTGTTTGTTGACTTCCATATCAAATGTTTGGGGATATTTGTATGGTCGTTTATAGATTGGGTCCTCATGTTTTGTATGAATAGAGTGCTTTATTGTACTTGTGAAAGTCAAATTTTCACTTTCGCGGTACTGAATGTCACTGAATTCGTAAAAGACCTTTTTTAGTTTTTGAGTTTCTTCGTTGTTTAAATGGTCGAGTCTATACTCATTGCTTTCTATTATTTCGTTTTCAATCGCAAAATTTGTTTCCGGGTCCCTTTCTGTGGGTGGGTCCGAAACTTCTATGTTTTGTTCTTCTTCTATTTCTTCAACATCTCTAAAATAAAATGTATAGTTTCCTAATTTTGCGTACTCTTCTTCATAATTTATTTGTGCTTTGCAGGCTTTTAGGAAAGTTCTGCCTATCAACATGTCGTATTTATTTGAAAATTTATGGATATAAAATTTTTGTTCTGTCGGACAAAGTTTGCTGGGTGCAAGGAAAATAATTTCTTTTAGTTCTACTGCTCCTTCAATCATGTGAATTTTGGAATCTCCTAAATAGGTTTTGAAATTAAAAAAGTTTTCGGACATTATATTAATTGAAGAGCCTGAGTCGACTACACATCTCAAAGGTTTATTGTTCATCATTATTCTGATGAAGGACTTGTCTCTATCTCTTCTTCCGATTGATCCGAGGCATTCTGATGAAAATTTTCGGATGTGTCCATTTTGCTAATTCCACTATTACTTTCTCTTTGCCTTTTTGTAGGCTGGTTTATTCTTTGCTACATTATTCTTTGAATAGTTGTTTTGCTGTTGACTATTCATTGGATTTTGAGCCCTGTCAATATTTAATTTTTGTTGAAATTCTTGGAATAGTTTTTGGTTTTGTATTGTATCTGATTGTTTTGTTTGAGACGGAGTTGTACTATTGGGTACAAAAGTTTTTCCACCTTTTTGATTCTGATTTTGGCTTTGATTTGATTTTCTTATTTCTGTTATACTATTCTCGTATAACCCTTCTCTTTGAGCTACTTGCTTCAATTTGCTGACTGTGGTTATATCGTATCTAGCTAACGTCATAAATAATCTATCGGGTAATTTTTTGTTTATTACGTCTTTTATAGTGTTATTTAACGCGTTTGTATAAAGAGCGGTGTTATTTGCATCGTTTTCTAGACTTAATTTGTTTGTGATAATATAGGACTTATCTTCTAATTCTGTTACAAACTTACGAAGATTTCCGGCATAGTTGGTGTTGTAGAGGCGTCGAAGAAGTTCCTCACAGGGGGTCTGCGTTTTTAATTCGTTGATGAGGAGTGTCCTTAGTTCCGGCCAGGTGTTGGCTTGTCCAATTTGTGAGAGCCGTTGTGCTTCTCCAATGAGCTGCATCTCGATTGCACTGAACAATATGTTATGCTGCCTTATATCATGGGTTGGATATAGGTGCATAATAAAATCTATCCTCCTTATGAATGACGTCAGATTCTCTGGAGCTCCATCGTTATTTGCCACCTGTCTTAACGAAGACAGTGCTTGATTGAGGTGGGCTTCGGTGAGTTCTACAGCCATTTTATTTCTTCTTTTTTTTGTTTTAGTGGTGTTTTATTTTTTTGATTTTCTGGGTTTTAGTGATGTTTTGTTTTGTTTTTTTTTTTTTTGGTTTTAGTGATGTTTTGTTTTGTTGATCTTCTGGGTTTTTTGTGGTGTTTTGTTTTGTTAATTTTCTGGGTTTTGGTTATGTTTTATTTTGGATTTTGGTTTTTTGTTCGCACACAAGTTGGCGTTTTTGTTCCTCAATTGGATTTAATGGTTGTAACACACAGTTAATATTTTTCGCGCACAGTTGGCGTAAATATTTTTTTTTTTTTTTTTTTTTTTTGGTTGCAACACACAGTTGATATTTCCGCGCACAGTTGGCAGAAAATATTTTTCACTGTTGTAGACTTTTGAGCACTACCCGTAAGTTCTTGATGTCGGATCGGAATTTTATAGTGATTATTCACTAATTCTATGCAACGCACGGATAACAATTCTACGCGTCGCACGGATAGAATAACAGTTCACTACAATGATTATTCACCAATTCTATGTAACACACGGATAACAATTCTATATGTAACACGGATAGAATAACTTTTTTCCAATCCTACCGACTGCGCCAATTAAATATCCGTTTTTCCCAATAAGGAAAAAAAAGATATTTTTTGTGAGTTAAAAGCAACGTACATTATTATTTGAATGAAAACTTAGAACTGATTACAAAAATGTCTTATGGTTATATTTATAAGCTTAATTTGGGAGCCCTTTGGTGGCGTGATTGATATTTCGATGATTTGATTGGTCCGATTTTAATTGCTAAGTTAGCGTTCTCACGCTTTTGGTTGTTAGGGGGACAATTATTATTTCAAGTGTTCAATTGTTTATGTTAATTTTATGGATTAGCGTTCATACGCTTTGGTTTTGAGGGGGACAATTGTTTATAAAAACGGATGTTTACTTTAACGTTATGAATTTTAGGGGGCGAAATATTTATATGTTATTAGGTATTGGAGTCGGATATATGACTATATATACTTTATGGGGTCGGAAACGTCTCCTTCTGTGCGTTACAAACATCTGACCAATTTTATAATACCCTCTGCAAGGGTATAAAAAACCAAAAATAATATAAATTTTTTTTATGGATTCAACTACTATAACCACTTCATTTTATTGAAAATATATAAAAAAAAAAAATTTTTGAGAAAGAAAATTTGTGTGGCCAGACACAAATAAAACAATTTTTCTAACAAACATACATACATTACTATTAATCAATCATTTATTATCATTATTAGTAATTAATAAATAACTCCATAATATTACGTTATTTTCTAAAAAGGGGAGGTGTAGTATATAAATACATAAGCACATGTGCACTTGAATATGTTTATGTGTATACATTAATACAGGGTTTGAAAACTGTGAAAACTGTCAACAGTTTTGCTGTGTGCTGTTGCTTCTGCTTCGAAAACTATGAACAGTCGCAGCAAAAGCAACAGCAAAAAACCGAAATCAGAAAATCTGACAGCAAAAGCAGCAGCAAATAACCGAAATACAAATTTTTGACAGCAGCAGCAAACAGCAAAAATCCGAAAGCAAAAAACCCGACAGCAGCAGCAATAGCAAAAACCCGAAACAGATTGCTTTGATAGCAACAGCCAACTTATACATTTTAATACTAGGAACTGTTCCGACTCGGAAATACCACACGAGCAGGCGAGCCTCAGGCTACTTCGTCACCAGCAAAACCAACAGGGTCGCTACCAGAACCGGATCGAGACTTTGGACTATGCCAGCCAAAAATATTCCCGGACACAGCTAGGAAAGCCGTTCCTATTTTTACTTCTGCCAAAAAAAAAGCGATGGTCGTGTGTTTCGGTCGGCCAGAGCATATTTTGCACAACTTACTGGAAAAAACGCGGCAACTACCCGCACTGTGTGTATGAAACATCTACTCAACGATGGAAGCATGTGGACTCACAGGTTACATGCAAAACCCAAAACCCAAGCAAGTACAAGAGCTACTAGAGAAACTCCCCACACAACTGAAGCTGCAGTGGGCAATGTTTCCCAAAAACACTAAGGTACCGTCAATGGAATCTTTTAGCAAATGGATCAACGACATAGCTGAAGCAGCAAGACAGGTAACATCGCCGCTTTACCATAAGAAGAGCGGAAGCCTAAGTAATCACACAGAAGCACCTAAAGAGCAGGACAAGGAAATTATGTGCGTCTTATGTAACGAACCTGGCCACAAAATACACAGCTGCCCATCGTTCAAAGCCACGCCACATCAACGAGAGATGTCATTTCTGAAGAATCACAAGCTCTGTCAACAATGCCTAAACCGTCATCACCAAAAGTGCCAACGTGAAAAGGCTTGCGGCATACGAGGCTGCCGATGCAAACATCACCCATTGATCCACGAAATGCAGCCAATACCAGAGGCTGCGAAATCCAACAGCCCAAACATGCCAGCTATGGTCACCAACGTGCTTACGCCGGAGGGCAAGCACACCCAGCGATCCAGAGAGTCTGGCTCAACATATTTCCGTGTCATTCCAATACAAATCATCAATAAAACGAAAGTCACTAACACTTTTGCATTTCTAGATGAGGGATCGGCACTAACGCTCATCGACAACAAGGTCTTTAAGCAACTCGGCTTAAAAGGCGTTCCAGATCCACTGTGCCTAAAATGGACCAACGATACAACACGTGAAGAAAATGCATCGGAACGTGTCACGCTTACGGTTGCCAATCCACATAATGGCAATCAATTCTACTTGGAAGAGGTTCACAGTCTAGATACCCTGGATCTGCCTGTGAAGTCTATCGACATAAGGGCTCTCGCCAAGGAATTCCCCCACCTAGCGGGACTAGCAATAGCATCATACACCAACACACGCCCAAGCATCCTAATCGGCACAAATACTTGGAACCTCGTCGTACCTTTTAAAATTAAAGAGGGGGCATGGCACCTAGAGCTAATGTGAGCGTTCACATGTGTGGATGCAGAGACGCAGACGCCAAGCTGCATGAGATCATTAAACAAGCGTTCTCATTAAACGCTACCACAGCAAAACCGCTATCATCACCAGAAGAAACTCAAGCTCTAACCAGACTTGAATCTACTACCTCCCTGAAGAATGGCAGGTACGAGGTCGGTCTAATGTGAAAAGTTTTATTACCTGATAGCTACGCAAACGTACTAAAACGACTTAAATGCCTACAAAAGCAATTTTCCCGATAACCACAGTTGAAGGAGCAAATCACCAAGCAAATCGAAAACCTCGTCGAAAAGGGCTATGCTCGCATGCTGACGCCGGAGGAAATAGCTGCACCAAACAGACGGACATGGTATCTACCAACCTTCATAACTAAAAATCCAAAAAAACCAGAGAAGGTCCGGTTTGTATGGGATGCAGCCGCCCAATCCGGCGGCAAGGCCCTGAATGACTATATCTGGAGTGGTCCAGATCTCCTAAACTCCCTGTTTGACCTCTTACTCTCATTCCGAGTGGGACGATTGGCGATCTGTGGCGATATCGCCGAGATGTTCCACCGGATCCGAGTGAGACTAGCAGACACCCATGCGCAAAGGTTTCTGTGGTTCGATAGCAAATCCGAGAGGCAAGAGCCTAACGTCTATGTTATGGAAGCGCTTACTTTCGGAATCAATTGCGCACCCTGCATTGCACACTTTATTCGTGACAAAACAGTACCCTCAAGCAGCACAAGCCGTGAAGGACTACCACTACGTGGATGATTTTATATACAGTGGCGACGACTACGTGGAAGTCGGAAACATCGCAACTCAAGTCAGAGATATCCATGCAGCAGGTGGTTTCCACATACGCAATTGGTCTTCGAACTCAATGGAGGTCCTACGAATAAAGAGCGATTCGCTGCTCCCCGAAGCTTTCGAAAATACCGCCACAGAAAAGGTACTCGGCTTATATTGGGTGCCGAACTCCGACGTATTCACATTCATCTGCAAGTTTGCCAGGCTGAAGCGCAACGTTTTAGACAGCGACAAAACACCAACCAAACGCGAGACTTACAAGTACTTATGTCAATGTACGACCCACTGGGCTTCATCTCATGCTTTACAATAGAGCTGAAAATCCTACTGCAAGAAGTCTGTAGAAGCGGCATTGGCTGGGATACTGTCCAGTTACACACGTTCGTTGACGCCATCGAATTGGCATACGCAGCAGTCTGCTGCCTTCGGATACCCCAAGGGGAAAGAACCTACCTCAGCTTCGTGGCCAACAAGGCGAAAGTGGCACCGTTGAGTCCACTATCTATACCAAGGATGGAACTGCAGGCCGCAGTTATCCGAGCAAAGCTGAGTAACCGAATCCAACGCAATCCAAGTTTGTCAATCAATTCGAGTTGTTATTGGTCCGAGTCAAAGACTGTTCTCAAATGGCTTCGTATGGATCCACGAAAGTCTCAGCAATTCGTCATGCACCGCGTCGGCGAAATACTGGAATTCACAAACGTTAGCCAATGGAACTGGGTTCCAACCAACCTTCACCCTGCAGATCTTGCTAATAAAACACACAACGCCAATAAATATAAAACTTTGCTACACGGTCTAGACTATTTGCTGCAGGATCAACACGAGTGGTCAAAATGCGATGATTTGGGGCCACCAAACAATGCTGAAGTCAGGCATAACATACTATTCATCAACAATTCGCCGATGGAGCTAAAACTTAACGCGGAATATTTTTCCGACTGGCGCAGGCTATATCGAGCTTTAGCGCGCTTTATTCTCTACATTGAGAAACTGAAAGCGAAACAAAAGAAGGCATCGCCACCTACAGAGGTGTCTTACGAGATAATTCAGCAGGCACGCACACTCTTACTGCGGCATGCGCAGTCATCTGAATTCAACCCAGAAATTCGCAACTTAACGAGAGGTAAACCTTTAAAAACAAGGGCTAAAACAAGGGTCGAGAGGGCTATATAGTACGTACAACAATATTTTAAATAAGAAAAAATTATATCAACTCAGCTTCTCATGCTGATAAAGAATATATATACTTTATGGGGTCGGAAACGTCTCCTTCTGTGCGTTACAAACATCTGACCAATTTTATAATAACCTCTGCAAGGGTATAAAAAAACCAAAAAAAATATTAAATTTTTTTATGGATTCAACTACTATAACTACTTCATTTTATTGAAAATATATAAAAAAAAAAATTTTTTTGAGAAAGAAAATTTGTGTGGCCAGACACAAATAAAACAATTTTTCTAACAAACATACATACATTACTATTAATCAATCATTTATTATCATTATTATTATCATTATTATCATTATTGGAGTGCTAATGCACTCCATAATATTACGTTATTTTCTAAAAAGGGGATGTGTAGTATATCCATACCAAAAATTATTCAACACAAAGAGCTCAGCTTGTAACACTTTGTTGCAAGTATAAACAATCAAAGCATATACATATAAAGCATAAAGCACATGTGCACTTGAATATGTTTATGTGTATACATTAATATATTCACATAAACATACTCACATAAATATACAGCTAAACATGTTCATATATGTATGTACATTTATATATGCACATACATATATTCATATGAGCAGCAATGCAGGCGTAACATGAGCTAGGGCCAAGCCAGCGTGTGAACGCTGACCATGCACTTTGATGCAAGTGCCCCAATTAATATATATGTCGGCTAAGTCGCAGCATAAGAATATCTATGCAACAATAGGTTAAGCAAAAGAATATTATTAAAATAAAAATCAATCTGAATATTACCACCAACCGGAACCCGGTCATTACACAGGTAATGCCTTAATTCTCGTAAATTAAATGAGGTTATGGTAAAAGACGCATGTCCAATGTGCATTGTATTTCCATGATAGACCTTGTTGCCGCCGAAATTCGCTAACTGCCCAGCAGACCCGACGCAGCCACCAATGGGTTAACCCATATCACTCATTCTCTTTCATTTTTATACTTATACTTAAGCGCCAGCCTACGTGCTGGGAAATTAATAGTTGCATCTTGCACTTTAAGCTTACATGTTAGGTTCTATGCTTGTTACTAAGCGGCGGACAGAACAGTTTGGATACAACCGCGAGTAAGGGCGATTAATTTATAGCGGCTCGCTTACAACCACTACGGCTCGCACAATAACGACTCCCATACACACACCCCATACTGCACACACACCATACACACACCCACTTAGCCTACCATTAGCATAGGAAATACACGTGGAAGAAATAAATGAAGTATCACGTGAAAAGTGGAGTGTTTCAGTGTGGGCCCGCTAAAACATCTTACCTTAGCGCCAAACTCAACCATTCTATAAATTAATGGCAGGAATTAATTCTATAAATTAATTCTATAAATTACGCCAGGAATTAATTGTATAAATTAATTCTATAAATTAAAGGCCATGAATTAATTCTATAAATTAATCTAACATTGGTAAACCACTAAACGAACCGAAAAAGTTAATTATTTAACCCAACTCGACGGGTCAACCCACGGTTCTACACGTCAATCATATAGAGGTTAACCTCGATGATTGCATAACCAATCACTAAATTGTGATACATAACCTCAACGGTCAACCGTTTACGACCTACATAGGTCACGTAACTAATCAACATCGCTTAAAAGTATAAACTCGTTGGTAAACCATGGCAACAAAAGACTTATCAAGTGGAATATATCATTGCAAGAAATGCATGCAGGAAGGCAATCGTTGCTGTTCCTGGTATCATTTCGACTGCGTTGGAGTAATAGATGAGAAATCTGAGAACAGCTGCACTGCGACTGCGTCAACGTGTCATCGGAAGTCATCACAACCATATTGAGCAACGCTCTGCAGAACCTCGGAAATACCACACGAGCAGGCGAGCCTCAGGCTACTTCGTCACCAGCAAAACCAACAGGGTCGCTACCAGAACCGGATCGGGACTTTGGACTATGCCCGCCAAAAAAATTCCCGGACACAGCTAGGACAGCCGTTCCTATTTTTACCTCTGCCAAACAAAAAGGGATGGTCACACACTCAGCTGTGCGTGACACGTGGCATTACGATCACGAGGCACGGCACCGCAGCTGCCGTTCCTAACCTCAAACAACACGCGTGCTACGACACGCGAACATCCTCAGTGCTACGCCGATGGCGCCCTGGAATTTTACGAATACTCAAAACAGGGCTGCATCGTACTATCCAGAAAGTAAAGTGCAAATGGACGTAGACCTAAACATAGCAATACCAAGCGCGGCACAACTTGCAGCCCGTCAAGCGATACCGAAAGAGCTTCCAACATTTGATGGCAATCCTCAGAACTGGCCTCTATTCTACAGTAGTTTTCAGACAAGAACGGAAATCGCTGGGTATACGAATGCAGAAAATCTTATGCGGCTGCAAGCTAGCCTAAAGGGAAAAGCACGTGAGTTAGTTCAATCCAAACTCCTTTTACCAGCAATGGTCCCTGAAATCATACAAACATTACGTATGTGTTTCGGTCGGCCAGAGCATATTTTGCACAACTTACTTGAAAAAACGCGGCAACTACCCGCACTGTGTGTATGAAACATCTACTCAACGATGGAAGCATGTGGACTCACAGGTTACATGCAAAACCCAAAACCCAAGCAAGTACAAGAGCTACTAGAGAAACTCCCCACACAACTGAAGCTGCAGTGGGCAATGTTTCCCAAAGACACTAAGGTACCATCAACGGAATCTTTTAGCAAATGGATCTACGACATAGCTGAAGCAGCAAGACAGGTAACATCGCAGCTTTACCATAAGAAGAGCTGAAATCTAAGTAATCACTCAGAAGCACCTAAAGAGCAGGTCAAGGAAATTACGTGCGTCTTATGTAACGAACCTGGCCACAAAATACACAGCTGCCCATCGTTCAAAGCCACGCCACATCAACGAGAGATGTCATTTCTGAAGAATCACAAGCTCTGTCAACAATGCCTAAACCGTCATCACCAAAAGTGCCAACGTGAAAAGGCTTGCGGCATACGAGGCTGCCGATGCAAACATCACCCATTGATCCACGAAATGCAGCCAATACCAGAGGCTGCGAAATCCAGCAGCCCAAACATGCCAGCTATGGTCACCAACGTGCTTACGCCGGAGGGCAAGCACACCCAGCGATCCAGAGATTCGTGTAAAAGTCAGAGGGATTCGTGGCTTAGAGGGATTCGTGGTATAGTTCGATATAGTGTTTTTGTTTCACTGACTCTAAAGGCCTTTAACGCGTTTTTTGGTCACGAATCACTGGTATCTTTCACTAACTCACGATCACGTTGTATTTCGCAGGGTCCCTGCTCGGGCGCCAATTAAACACTTCCTTCACTCACGGGTTAAAAAAATGAATTTTTATTTATAAAGTCACTTTTTACAATACAGTATATTTTAATTATAACTGAAAGATGCTGACTTTGGTGAGCGAATTCGGCGGAGTTTAAGCGAAGTTACCGGTTGGTTTGTACTTAGGCTCAAGACTGATTTGCTATGGTTCAATTATGTTGGATGAAGGCTTGGGTAATCGACGTCGTCGCAGGCGGCGACACCATTCTTCTAGGGCCTGGGAAAATGGGGTGCAGGCTTATTGTTTATCCTAGCGATCGGACTGTTACTTGAGATTGGCGATCATGCGACAAATGGGCATGTGACGATTGAGTGGGGTTGACCAATGGGTATTGCATGTGATGATGAAATAGGGTCGGCCAATGGGCATGCGGTTAATGGCATGTGTTGACGGACTTGGGTTTATGGCTTCTATGTTATGGTATGAGTTGTGATAGAAGTGCTTATATATATATATTTTAATATATTGCCACGCCCACTTCCGCCTCCATAATTTAGAAAAAACCGATTGGCTCTTGCAATTTTTTGACCATCGCGATCAAATTTGGCAGACTAATAAATCTTACCTATTTCTATCAAACTACCAAATTTGGTTGAAATCGGACTAGAAACATACAAAATATACGTATGAATGTATTTTGCTACGCGATCCATAAGGACAGAATTGGCCGTTGGCTAGTGGCGGCGCTAGAGTGCTCGTGTGTTTGTAGAGTGAGCGAGATAGCATGTGGTATGAGGCATGTTTAAACAATTTAATAGACATACATTTGGTTTTCGAAATTTTAAATATTTGTTTCACCTGGTGTATGGTATACCCAAGTCGGCGAGACGACTTACTTACTTCATTTAATATAGTTTTCATAGTTTTTACAAAATTTGTAAATTTTAAAGCAATAACTAAAGCAATAATCGCAACATGGAGTGAAATATACTTAAATTCTAGTAAGAACCAGTACAAACTACATAACGTGAAGGAACGGCAAAGCTTTCAACCGCAGACGTTGTTCTTATTGAACCAAACAGAAAATAAAACATTAGATTTACAATTAGATAATACATTTTATTGACTCATACGAACAGTTTAGTACTTAACGTCGAGCAAAAAAGACGTCAAATAGTATAGAATATTGTATGTGTGCTTATATTGTACCTTTTGTCCTCGTCAATATGAGAAAACATTTTATATAAGGGTGGGAAGGGTTTTTTGTGCAAAAAAAAAAACACCTTTTTTGTATGTTTATTAAATTCAACAGAGTAATCACTCTGTGATCTGATATATTAAACTAGCAAATGTTAAATTTTAAAGCAATCGCGTTAAAAGCAACGAAGTTATTTTAAAAGTCACTGTTTTCGACCGATCGTTCATAGCTATTTGATATACTCACCCGATCTTGATCAAATTTGGCACAGTCGTTTATAGGCGTAATAAAATCTTTAATATTAAATTTCACGACAACGAAGTTATTGGGAAAAGATACTGTTCGTGACTTTGGCGTTTGTATGGGATGTCCGAAGTTATTGAGAAAAGATACTGTTCGTGACTTTGGCGTTTGTATGGGATGTCCGATCCAGCTGAATCCGATTTTTTTGTGCAATAAAAAAACACCTTTTTTGTGTCTATTGAAATCGGCAGATTGATTAACAGATATATATTGACTGTAACTTGTGTTCTATTTATCCGATCAGATGCAAATTTTTGGATCTGAGGTTTTATATCCAATACTATCATAGTAGTGAATTTTATGCGTATACTCCAATTTTTATGAAAATGTTTCTTCTAGAACTATATGATATAATGGTCCGATCGTGACAATTTTCATACTTTATCTGCTCCGGGCTATAAGTAGCTCAAATATCAAGTCTCATCCCGATAGCTCTTAAGATGGTGGCGTCAAGTTGATTTGCACAGACGGACGGACAAACGGACGGACTGATAGGCGGATAGACGGACATGGCTATATCGACTCAGCTTTTCATGCTGATCAAGAAAATACATACTTTATGGGTCGGAAACGTCTCCTTCTGTACGTTACAAAACATCTGACCAATTTTACAATACCCTCTGCAAGGGTATAAAAAGTTTATATAACAATCTTAGGTTGGATCAATCTGGGGATGTTTGTATGACAACTGTATAATAAAGTTATCGGATTTTGATAAAAATCGGTCTATATTCTTCACCTTTACCTCTGGAAAACATACTGCGATTACGATTTGTTGCCCCTAGTACCCAGAAAAAATAGACTACAAATTTCGTCAAAGTCTGCGGGAGTTTATTATTTAAATTTTATTTTTTTGTATGTAAAATTGCCTATTGTATTGTTCATTTATATGGACAATCGATGAATTCATACTCATAATTTTTACGCCGAAAGTTTTTTAAAATGATGGGATCACGTTGTGTGAAGCGAGGATGATCCTCATAGCCTCCACGAGTTTCTTGTGGCATTGCGGATTCAGGAGAGTACAAGGGAGCCACCACAGCGTGAGGCGGTTGAGCTAAGTATCGATTTGGAACTGTTGATGGAACTCTGGGTTCTAGTCCTGTTTGTGGTTCGTAATCATAATCTACACATGTTCGTATAGAAACATTTCGGCGCTGCCTGTTTCCTTCCCGACGCATTGCATCTCTGCCATCGCTAGGCAAATCAAAATGGACGACTGGATATAAAGTAGAATTGCGAAAAAAGGGATTACATTGTCCCTCGCAGCCAGCATTCGTGGTATCGACAATAGGCCGAGGACTGATTGGCAAAGGTTTCGCGGAGGTAGGACCATTAAAGCAACAAACTTTCGGTCTTTTGTTAATACACAACAGCACCTCATCATGGGTTTTCCCGAAGATTGTAAAGGACAACAACAATCTGTTGGTCCGACTACGGGATGTAGGCAAGAAACTGGTGGCGAACATGATACGGGTCCGGAATATGGGCAAGAAAAAGTTATTTGATTTTCGAATCGTGGTGACTTTGGACAGCAACAGGGGAAATCGTCTTGTTCTGGCATAGATGATCTGTATACAAAACAGTGTCGCCCCCGATTGCCTTCTCTATTCCGGCGACTGCCATGAACCAGTACACTTTCGCTATCTGATCGCGGGATACAATTTCGACCATAATGGCAGCGGAATCCTTGGTTCATAGAGTTACGACGATGCTGAGCCTGAGAACGCATTCTCCCCAAGGCCGTACTAGAACGATTTCCTTAAAAAAAAAAAAAAAAATGTACAACAATAAAAAACCTGAGAGCCAGGGCTAACTTTGACCACGTTAAAGTTTGTATATCCTTGCAAGTGTTTTGTTACTCTTTCCTTACATATAGTCTTCAAAGTGCAAATCGATTTAACGTGTTTCTAAAAAGTTTAACGTTTGCGAAAGTTCTTTTACATAGGAAATAACGATGTTATTGATCAATGTCATTGTTTTCTACCTATCGTTCCTATGGGAGCTGTATGATATAGTCACCCGATCGTGATTGAATTTTGCACAGCCATTAAAAAATATATAAAACACGCAAATGTTTAATTTGAAAGCAATCGCGTCAAAAGTAATGAAGTTATTCATAAAAGTCACTGTTTTTCCGATCTTTCCTATGGAAGCAATATGATATAGTCACCCGATCTTTCTCAAATTTGGCACAGCTCACCAATATTAAATTTCATGACAATAGCTCAGAAAATAACGAAGTTATTAAGAGAAGTCAGTGTTCATGCCTTTCCCGTTTGTATGGGAGCTATATGACATAGTGGTCTGATCCGGCTGAATCCGAGATATACAAACTGTGCAGTCTATTCTGTAAGTAGGCTTACATGCAAAATTTCAACCCTGTAGCACTAACAGTCTAGGAGTTCGCGTCGATCTAGACGGACGTACGGATATGGCTGTTTCTCGTCTCGTCGTGCTCATCAAGAATATATATACTTTCTATGGTCGGAGATGCTTCTTCCTATGCGTTGCACACTTCTGACCAAAATTAGTATACCATTTTTTGCATGATAAAAAGAATTTGACTTACCCATTAGCAATCACATTTGGTTTGTCCAAGATTTGTATTTTTGATTTAATGAATTAACATCAAAACTATTACGTATAAGGCAAAAAAAAAAAAATTATACGAAATGTTGTATACAGTCAATGCCCACTTCATAATCTTATTTGACGCATTTTTTCCCGCTATTATTTCTATTTCGTAAATAATCTAAAGTCAGGCACAAATTACGAGCCTGTAATATCGAAAAGTATTGTCAAGACAGTCAATGCCTACTACATAATCTTATTTAAAGCATTTTTTCCTGCGATCACTTATATTTCTTACTTAATCTTAAGTTAGGCTCAAATTACGAGCCTGCATATCTAAAAGTATTGCAAAGACCGATGTGAAGCGAACCCAATTGAAAAAGTGCAATGTCCGTAATAAATCATAAGAAATAACTTCACCATTAATCACTTTATGAAGTAAATAGAGATTATCAAGAAAAGGGACACACGAGTGTCCCAATTAAACCATTGTAATGGATACCTGAGAAAATAGTATTCAATATTTCATACCCTTGCAAAAAGGGTATATTATTTTGGTCAAAAGTGTGCAACAGATCGTTTATCATGCTGATCTGCAATGTACACAACCCGCAATGAATTCAGATCATGTACATCCCCTTTTTGGACCAGCATTACTCAGTACACACGAAGTACATTAAATAAAATAAAGAGCACGAATTTTACACAATTACTGAATTGAAGAAATAAAGAACAAAGATAGAGAAAGAGCGTATATTGGTATCACACGAATAGGGAAACTATGATGATGTTATTATAGCTTCGCTTCTTGTCCCAAGATTCTGGAAAATCCCAACACAAATTCACCACTCACATTTCGCCACAAGGAAGATCACGCAGTTTTTACTCAAACATTAGGTTTATTAACATTATAAATGATATTTATTCACGAGGATTACGGAATTCTAAAATACTTCAATAAGTCGAAGTGATAATCCGGAAATTCCGCAAATTAGGGATAACATGTTTTGTTTTGGTGAATCTTAGTTGTAAGGAATCTTACTTGTAAGATGGTTTATGTAGGTATTCAAAACAAACAGGTGAAATGGAATTTGGAATTGAAATTACGATTTCAATAACAAATGTAGACTCAGCTCACACAGTCAAAGGCGATTATAATAAAGTTTTAGTTTTAAAACAATAATTGGCAATTTTCTTTTCCTCTAACAAATTTATTTTTAACGTTACTGTACTTGAGTAAAAAAAAGAAAATTATTCGTTCCACAATCGTTTCCATTATCCCCGACGGAACTACCTTTTAGTATTGCTTCATCAGGGGGAAACCCCACTATTTCGGGTTCGAACTCGAGAACAACAGAATTGTAAATTTAGTAGGTCTCCACTGAGCCACCGACTAGGTTAACTGTACTTGAGAGAATTTTTTCTTATTTGCAGATTATTCGAGACAGAAATCACTTTGTTTTTACATACGAATCAGGGAAATACCAGAACGAACATGATTTTTTTGTCAAGAACTTAGGACTTACCCATTCGTTTGGTCGAAGCATTTGTCGTCCGCTGGATGCTTAGGAATAAAATGTTGGGTTAAATCAAGCGACTGGCATTCCTAAGCAATAAATTCGGTCTAAGGAACACTCAATCCGCAACGAAAAAACTGTCTCTGCCAGATTTGGGCGGCTATTCCAAATTAGTTGGCTTTGTCGAATTGTCTCTAAGCTGCCGTAGCTTTTGAGGACACGGTGTCTCAAAAATATTCCTGGCAATTTTTGGGAATTCGATTACGATTTCAATTTTTACACATATTATGATTTATTATTTTTTTTATTAGGGCGGTACACCATTTGGCGAAGTTTAGATACCGATTCTATCTAATAACACTTCTCAAACTTCAGAAATCAGGTTTCTTTGTAGCTAATGTACGAGTCTTTTTCCTCCATAGGTATTACCAATCTCGATACCAAAGTCATTATGTCTTCATAGTAAACATCAAATGCTTCACCATTCCTCTCTTTTCGGTCACGTATTTCTTCAAGAATGATATCATCATCCTTAAAATCGTCATATTCTTGTTTCAAATCCATACAAAACTCTTCCCAAATAACTTCGTCATGTTCTTTTCGAAAGCGCCAATACCATTCTTTGGCTCTGCATACCGCTGTAAAATTATTCTGAAAATTGTCTACAGTTAATGCTTTTATTCTGTATAGAAACTCTAATACCATAGGACCATTAGGAGAAGTATTAAATTTAATATCCCAACTTTGTACTAATTGTAATTAATAGTGTTTTTGGAAGAGAACTCCTGAATTTAAATTCATTAGTTTAATTATTCTGAAATATTAACCATTGGGGTAAATAGCTAAACTATCGATATATCGCAAGCTCAAAGAGACGTCAATCTAGCAACACTGTTGGCTCTATTCTTGCGTTTCCCTTTACATTTTACTTTGAATTACTCTCTCTCGTAGCATATAAGAATTTAAGAATTCCAACAAATGTAGTTATTTTCCTTGAAGTGAATTGCTTTTAACTACTGTACCAAGAGAACTCGAATGGGAAGTGTTAAAACATCGAATCCAAACGAGTAGCAATTTATTATATGGCCGAGAATTTGGCCAACATTTTGACGACCGTGACAGGACCAGAAACTTGCTGTTAAATAAGTTTTGGTTCAATTGCAACTAAGTTGGATTCGTCGTTTCATAATTTCTTGAGCCACCACAAGTTTCCGAAAAGGGATTGCAATCAATCATCAAATCAATTACTGTACTCGCACATCTACAATAATAGAAAACCAAACAGATATATTTTCGTCGTTTGTCATTCCACTCTTTACATATCCAAACACACAAGCGTGAGTGCCTGTGCCAACTGTACATCAAAAAACAATTAAGTTTGCGAACATATACATACAACTTTTCAACATTCGCGTTGGTTCTGCTACTTGAAGGTGTTGCTGGCGTTTATTGAACCATTATGGGCAAAGACGGTTTACAAACTCGCGTAAGCTCAAAGGGAACAGACAAATTAACAAATCTTGGATGCCAGCGGACTCAGTTTGAAAATCATATTCGAAATTTACATGAAAAGATCATTGCTACTAGCGACCAAGAAGATGCCGATACACTAGGCTGCAGACTTCAAATACTTGAATCTCATTATGGGCAAATTACTCATATTTAAACAAAATAATTAAAAATTTGCACATAATTGATAAAGAGCGCAGTTATTAATATGAAGTGTACATAAAGGTCAAGGTATATTTATTGTCTCTTTTACAAAGAAAACGTTCAATTGGACGAGTAATCGCATCGGATATGAGTTTTATGAGTTCTTCAATGTCTCCTACAGTGGTTCACAGTCAACGATTGCCTAAACTGAAATTACCCAGTTTCGATGGCAAATATTCAGCGTTTAAGAGATTCAAATCGTCTTTCCTGAATCTTATTCGCAACGATCAACACATGCCAACAATTAATAAGTTCAATTATCTGCAGTCGTTCCAAGTCACAGAACAAAACTACAGTCAAGCTTGGTTAGAAGCTGGCTACGACAACGACGTTCTAATCTTCCATGATTGTATATCGAGTCTGTTCAATTTACCATTAGTCAAGCAACCAGAAGCAAGACTTTTGCAGGAGCTCATCGATAATGTGTCCGCTGTACGCGGATCACTTCTTACACTAGGATCAACTGAGGAAATAATGAATAACATCTTGATTCACATACTTCTTACCAAGGTTGATGCTGAGACCAAAGGCGTCTACGACGAAAAGCAAAGCTTCGACAAGCTTTCAACGTGAGAGGAATTCTGCACAATTCTTCATCGCCGCTGCCAGTTCCTAGAAATTCATCAGACATGTCAACACGGTCAGCGCAATAGTTTACTAGGAGGAAAACGACCATCAACGTCAAAGTCATTTCTCAATATTAACTCTCAATGCTCAATGCATTCGACGGCGCACTATGTTAGTAATTATAAATCATTTGGAGAGTTATCGCTACAACAAAAGTTCGAAACAGTCAAACGGACCAATGCATGTCTTAACTGTCTGCGCACTGGACATCGCGTCAAGGATTGTCCACACTCTCCCGGTGCAAGGTGTGCGGATCGGCTCATCATACGTTATTTCATCAATTCGCCTCCACCCCGATAAAAAACCTATTACCATCGCTTCAATCTGTTAATCCAATAACTAATTCACAAAGCACTTCATTATTAACGAGCACTGATAAAAAGGGGATGCTTCCTACAGCATTGATTCACATAGAAAATTTGTGCTCAGCAACCACACGAGCATATCGATACATCAAATTGGACCATACCTACGGATATCAATCTAGCCGAAAGCTTGGGCGAAAACATGCCATATTTAATCAACACGGAATATTGATGGATAGTTGGTTTTTTTGATATTTGGAAACCACACACGAAAGGCCTCGACAACAAAGTTTATTGGTACACGTCAACCCATCACTTGATCTTCTAGTAAAAAGATTTTGGGAAATTGAAGACTGTGAGTTTGTTTTTAACCGGGAAACCCAAGAAGAACAAGAATGCGAAAGCCAATTTTGTAAAAATGCAATTGTAAAATCGGATGGAAGACTCCATGGATGTCTCTCAAACCTGTTGCAAGCCAGAAAGAAACGCATTATTGCATGCCTCATTGCGTGTTGCGTCCGCAAAGCGTTACTACGAAACTTAGAGTTGTGTTTGATGCTTCGGCTAAAACATCATCGGGAAAATCATTAAATGAGCTGTTAATGATTGGCCCCACAATTCAACAATACCTATTTATAACATTTCTATCATTTCGTCTGAACAGGTATGCACTTACAGGCGGCATAGCCAAGATATATCGCCAATTAGTAATAGATCCAAGAGACCGGAGAATTCCGCGCATTGTATGGCGACCAACAAAAACAGAAGAACTAAAACTTACGAGCTCAACACCATGACATATGGCATGTCAGCTGCACCCTTCTTAGCTATCAGAGGTGTTCACCATATTGCCGATTTGTACTCACATGATCATCCTATAGGTGCTAAAACATTACGCAACGACTTATATGTAGATGACTTGCTAACCGGAGCTGATAGCGTAACCGAGCTTTAACACATTAAATATGATGCAGTAGACATCTTAGCACAGGCTGGATTGTATTTAACAAAATGTAGTAGCAATTGCAAGAAAATTACGAAAACTTCAGAGGACGAAGTATTTATCGCCATGGAAGATCAAGACACTACCAAAACTCAGGGAATGACGTGCATTTCGATACATTTGTGACCACCAAGAACCATTTACTAAACGATCAATTCTTTCAGTAGTAGCAAGAATGTTTGACTTGCTGGGATTCAAAATTCCGGTCATTGTTCGGTGCAAAATTATAGTGCAAGACTTGACACTCAAGGGCCTAGATTGGGATAAGATTGTCGATGGTCAAATTAGGGAAGAACGGGAAGAACTTTTAACACATCCGAAAGAGCGTACGAATGCTGTCCTTATGTTCGATCAGAACTCCCGAGTGGAGTCAAAGTCACTTTACTTGTTGCGAAATCAAAGATAGCACCTACCAAGACACAGTCATTGCCTAAGTTAGAACTGTGCGGAGCATTGTTGCTCTGACGGATTTGGCGCAAATTCGAAAGGACATTAAAATTATACATCGACAAGTTATACTTTTGTAAGTAGGGTATCAGAGTTACAAAAACACACGAAAGAAATGATATGGAAGCACGTTCCTTCTACCAAGAATCCAGCAGATATTGTTTCTCGTGGTTGTCGGACATCAGAGCTGCAAACAAGCATGTGGATAAACGGGACAACATTCTTAAAATTGTCTAAGGCCGAATGGCCAATTCTTAGGGAACCACTTCCGCCGCCTATCGAGATAAGAACCAAGTCAGCACTTCTTTGTAGCAGAGCAGACGCTAATTCACAATCTATTCTAAATAGGATCATAAATAATTCTCCATCGTATCTTCGAATCGTTCGAATTGTTTCATACCTCTATCGCAGCGTGAACAGAGTGAAGCCTGATCGCACTCTAAGTTCATCATTGATTATGTAGGGGGGTCGAACTTCCTTCTGGTTTGGGGCAGCTAGATGAATTTTCCCTTTTTCTGCTTTCAGTAAATTGTTGACACGCAGAGAAATTTCACTTCACTTGTACGTATATTCAGGTATATAATTCAACTAAAACCTATCTTACTTAAGAGCAGGGCAACAAGCCCCGCTTGGAGCGAAGTGTGGGGAATTCATTTGTGGGGAGAGCGATGGGCATCATCGGGAGAGCGGCGCGAGGTGAAAGCTTCCGCCTCCTTTAACCCTTGTGTTGCCCGGTTGGGCATAAACATGCTCCCCCCTTGCAGGAGTGCAAGACCCAGGCAGTCTAATGGCACGCTCCGGACAGGGTCCAGCCAAAGACTGTGCGCATCGCAATTGGCCGCCCGCCAACCCCGGGTAGACTCCCCTCCAACATGACCACCGTGATCACATCCGCGCCCAGGATCAAAGACACTGACGACGGTCGGTAGAACGTATCATCCGCCAGGACGATGCCCTCGAACTTTTTGGCGATCTGCGGGTCCACCGGAGCGCTTGGAGTGCGGCAGCACAAGCCATCGACCACCTTCAGGATCGCCTCCAATCGCCATCCTTCACTGATTGGCGACCGGATCACTGCTGCCACCGCTTTCTCTGCCCCTATATTAACGGCTGTCAACTTAAAGGCCGTGGCCAGTGACGTCGCCATCGACGATACCGCAGAACAAGGGTCCACCAGGGCCTTCACGTCGAAGGTTTTTCCCCCCGTCTCAAGACGCACCATCGCCGTGGGCATGCGGATTGCGGTGCTGCAGCAGTGTGGTCAAGGTCAGTTTTGGATCGGAGGCTGGCGTTGGTGCGACCCTTCGTCTGGAGGACTCGGGGGTGACTCGGCGTACGACGGAGCTGGGAGTGCGTCGACGTGGCTGTTCATGGAAGTGGAGCAGCGTGTGGTGATCCTCCTCACATATTCGGCACTTATCACCGCTTAAGCAGCTTCCTCCGGAATGTTGGTGGGCCAGGCAATTGGCGCAGTACTTATTCGCAAGCACTGCCCTCATCCTCTTCTCCACGTTCAGCCGCAGGAAGCGACGGCATCGCTTCAGAGGATGGATTCCGCGACAGACTCGGCAACGAAAGGACTCAGTTCCTCGCGCTGCTCTTTCGATGCCTGTACTGAACGCGGTCTCGGAGCCTAGGTTGACGAATATCAGGAAGCTGCCGGGACAAATAATGAAGAAAGCGGATTAATGTAGGACGATAGAATACACATATTACTACTGGCAGCTCGGCCCTTCTTAATTGGGAGGAAAGACCAAGTGCTGGACGCTACTGTAGTTTTACGTAATGGGTTTGAATTCTTTCTTCTGGAGGAAGAAAGATCAACTTTGCGACGGGAAGCTTCACAATACCGCGAGCGGTAAGCAGTTCGACGACGCGGACATTGCCGTCACTGCCAGGGTGTGTTTGGTGGATTCGCCCGAGACGCCATTCATTAAATGGAAGATTGTCGTCTTTGAGTACCACCAGATCGCCCACTTCAAGATTTTTAGAAGGGAATCGCCACTTATTGCGCTTATGTAGCTCCTTCAGATACTCGTCTTTCCATCGGGTGCAGAAAGACGCTGCCACCGGTTAATGATAGACGGTACCTGATCCTTGATTTCAGGTTCCGTCACGGATAGCAATGGACCGCCCACTAGGAAATGGCCTGGGGTCAAAGCTAAAGAGTCGGTGGGGTCTTCAGACATAGGAGTAATCGGCCGCGAGTTCAAACACGCCTCTACCTTAGCCAGCAGCGTAGAGAACTCTTCAAAAGTATACCTTTGGTTGGAGGTGGCCTTGTAGAATAGAGTTTTAAAACTCTTAACTCCAGCCTCCCACAACCCTCCCATGTGTGGTGCCCCGGGAGGGATGAAATGCCAGGACAGATTCTGATGGCTGTAGTGGGATAATATTTTCTGCTGGGTAGAACTTAGGAAATCTTTTTCAAGCACTCTGGATGCACCTACGAAGTTTTTTCCGTTGTCGGACTGCACTTGCTGGGGACACCCTCGCCTCGATACAAAGCGAGCGAATGCTGCCAGAAATGCTTCGGTACTCAAATCCGACGTTGCTTCAAGGTGAACGGCTTTGGTGGAAAAGCAAACAAAGACACACACATATCCCTTTGATATGCGGCAAGCGCGGTCGGTGAAACTCTTGATGTCGAAAGGACCTGCAAAATCTATACCGGTGGTCGTGAAAGGACGTGCGAAAGTAGTTCGCTGGGCCGGAAGGGTGCCCATTAGCTGTGATTGCAGCCTTCTTTTGTAAATCACACAGACTTTGCATGAATTGACCACCGATTTTACTAGATTCCGCAGTCTTGGAATCCAGTATCTCTGTCGGATGAGACGGACTACCAGTTGGCTGCCCCCATGGAGAGAGATCTGATGCGTGAAAAGCACCAACAGCCGGGACAATGGACTTACTACTGGCGACAGAATGGGGTTACACTCATCGTAACTAAGGGCCGCTGCTTGTTGCACGCGCCCACATGCTCGGATCACACCTGATGCGTCAATTAAAGGATTCAAATTGAGAATGGTGCTAGACGTGGGCAGATATTTCTTCTGCTGTAGACACCGATGTTCCGTCGGAAAGTAATCACGCTGAGTGACTCGGATCAACGCCTGGAGTACTTGATTGATCTCGGTAGAGGTCACCTCCCCGGAGTAATCGTTTGGAAGTTTACGACACCTTCTGCCGAAGCGGATCAAATATGCTATCACTCGTAAGGCACGTGCCAGATTGGAAAAACGAGATAATATCTCGTTGGCTGGCTTAGCGATCGGGACGTGGACCTTCACTACCCGCTTCTCCAAGGTAGTGTCTAGTGGGAGTGGTGTCGCTCGCTGCCAGGACTCTTGTGGTTCCCGTAGCCATGGTGGGCCGTGCCACCACAAATCCTTGTGTACCAGTTCCTGCGCACTCAGGCCGCGGCTAGGGAGATCTGCTGGATTGTCCTCTGAACGAACGTGATTCCATGGAGCGTCATTTGTTGTCGTCACAATTTTTGCTACCCGATTTGCTACAAACGTTGTCCATGTGCAGGGTGGCTTATTTAACCACGACAGTACGACGGTGGAATCTGACCAATAAAAAGCCTCCGCATTATCAACTGGAAGTTGCGGAAGAACTGCAGCTGCCAGTTCAGCTAAAAGTGTGGCTCCGCATAATTCAAGGCGGGGCAATGAAACCGTTACTCTAGATTTCGCTGCAAGAAGGCAGCATGATATGCCTTGGTCATTGCTAACGCGCACGTAAATTGGGGCACCATAAGCCCGCTGTGACGCATCGTAAAAACAATGGAATTGGATGTCGGAATTTGGGTCATGAAGAACCCATCGTGGAATTCGGATCTGGTCAAGGAAGGAGTAGCTCTTTGTAAAATCCTGCCACCTGTGATGGAGTTCACTGGGCAATTGAACATCCCACCCTAGCTCTTGTAGCCAAAGCTCTTGCATAAACACCTTGGCTTGAATCACAAAGGGAGCCAGCCAGCCAGCGGGATCGAATAACTTGGCGATCTGCCCGAGGACTTCTCGCTTAGTATAAGCTGACTTGACATCTTGGGGTGAGATGACAAAATAAAACTCATCCGTAGTCGCTTTCCATCGGATTCCCAGTGTTTTCGCTGTGCTAGCCTCTTCGATATCGAGGAAATCAGCATTCAGTAAATGACTTTTTGGAATGCAACTGAGCACGCTCTTCACATTCGATGTCCACTTGCGCGAAGGAAAGCCAGCTGAACCAAGAGCGTCTTGAAGTTCATTGACCATTGCGGCCGTTGCTTCATTATGAGCCCCAGCCAGGACATCATCGACATACATATAGGACTTGATAATATCGCTAGCCAAAGGAAATTTGGATTGTACATCACTTGCGAGTTGCTGAAGTACTCGGATGGCTAAGAACGGAGCACAGTTAATGCCAAACGTGACGGTATTCAGCTCGTAATCACCAAGTTGCCCCTCTTTATTTCGGAACAGGATCCTCTGAAATGGCGTATGGATTGGATCGACCATAATTTGGCGGTACATTTTTGTGATGTCGGCATTGAAAACTACTCGGAAAAAACGCCACTTGAGAATCTGAGTAGTGATTGGTGGACTGAGTAGTCCGTTGGTGGACTTGCTAGAGGCGTTAAAGACTACCCGTACCTTTGTTGTGGTGCTGTCGGGCTTGAAAACCACATGGTGTGGCAAATAAAAATTGTTATTAGTGCCGTCAAATGGGACTTGACGCATGTGGCCCAAGTCCAAATATTCTTGGATGACGGCGTCATACTCAGTTTTTGCCGGAATATTTTTAAGGAGCCGGCTTTCGTTTTTTAGGAACTGAGCCAATGCCCCTGGTCTGGAATGACCAAGGTTGATGTTGGTTGGATCTCGAAACGGAAGTGAGACCGTATATCTCCCCGAAACATCTCTTCTTGTGGTCTTCTGGAAATTGACCTCGCAAACAGAGTCAGAATCTTCTACCGGTTTGCCCGGTAGATCCTCCACCTCCCAAAACCTTGTGAGAAGAGTTTCAAGTCCCTCCTCTCTGCTAACAGCGACCCTCGTGGTGAACGCGGCACATGAACTAACGGGGACCCCTTGCAACGGGCCTGAAATGACCCAACCGAATCTCGTCTCTTGAGCCATTAAAGATCCGCACACTTCGGTCTGGATGCCGGAAAGAGTCACCGCTGGTATGACATCAATGCCAAGAAGTAGATCGATCTTTGCCTTTAATCTGAAGGAGGGGTCGGCTAGAGGAATATTGGGCATTCCTTCCAGTGTGGCTTGGGCTATCGTACATGACGGCAAATCATCAGCAACTTGGGACAAGACAAAAGCTTCTATCTCTATCTGGACTGGAGGTCCATGCGATGACCGAATGCTAATGTGACAGACCTTCAAGGTTCTATTGACCTTTCCGTTAATGCCTGTCACTTCGGCCCTGACAGTTTGGAATGGTAACTTCATGAGTCGGAACAGTGTGGGAACCGAAATAGCCAGTGCAGTTGTATTTTCCACTGCTTCGAGCGTACGGAACCGCTCAGTGAGGAAATCGTCCATCATTTGCCACTCTGGAATGGCAGTCTTGTCTCCCAGAGATTGTTCCCATAATGAAAGGGTATTCTTTGGCAATTTGATGGAACAGAAAAATACGAACATGCCTCCCCAAGGGGTTACTGGCAGGCCACAGTGCTCAAAAGCGCGAATGGATGCCTGCAGAGCATTCTGATGATCTCGTAATGCTTTTCCGGACTCATGGGAAATTTGAGGCAGGTCGAGAAGTGCTCGGAATTGGCTGTTCACGATAAGTCGCTTATTTTCGAAACGCTGTTTGAGTGCATTCCATGCCGTTTCAAAACCATCATTTGTAAGCGGGAATTTTGCTACAATGAGGCTTCACCCCTCGTTTTCGCTAGGAGATGGTACAGCTTTTCAACGGGGGAAATTCGCGAATCGCTTATGTAGATGGCTGTAAACAAGTCACGGAACGTGGGCCATTTTAAGTAATCTCCCGTAAATGACTTCCGTGCATCGCTCGTAAACTTGATAGCATTTGTCATATTTAGCTTGTCTGGCTAAATCTTCAGAGTTATCGTCTTTACCATCTGTGAGTGCCTCGCATTTCTCATATTCCTGCTCGACCTTCTCCCACAACGCTTGAACTCGATCACGACGGACTTGGAGCGTAAATACGCTGACCTCGGACAGTGAAGTGACGTGGGCGTCGACTTCAAACTGAATTAGTTTATCGCAAATGGAAACAAACTTCTTCAAAGCCATGGTGGAAGCAGCTAAAACCCTTTTGGTTTCGGACCGAGTGACTCTTGGGGCGGTTACCAAAATCTGTGGAAGTGGTACCAATGATTTGACCTCTTTTTCGCTTGCTCGTCGTCGCTCTGACGTGGCTTGCTGAAAGGTCGTGCTTGATGGTGCGGACGTGAGAGTTAATGGACTAGAGAGGGTCTGAAATGCTCGGGAAGGAGGAGTAGTAGGGCTGGTACTCCTCTGGCGCTGACCTGGAGCAGCAATTGAGGATTTGCTCGGGGCTGCAGTGTTCTCAGCTGCTTTCTCGTCCTTTGACGGGCTCGTGCTCATAACCCCAACGAGTGGCGGTTATAAAGTGGTGAACTGGTTTGGCACGGCTTGAAAATTAGCCAAAAAGACCAACTGGAACGTTTGGGAAAAACTGGAACACTACCAAAACACTTAAAGAACGGCTTTGAAACGCCTTGAAATAGATTGAAAATCCAGAAAACGAGCTGGTACGTTTGGAATGACTTGGAACACTGCCAAATAACCCTAGGAGCGGCTTGGAATACCTTGGAATTCAAATATAACTACAAAGATACGACTTGAAACGAGTGGAAACACTTTGGAATTGGAATCTAACTCCAAAGATACGACTTGGAACGTGTGAGAATACTTTGGAATTGCAATATAACTCCAAAGATGGGACTTGGAACGGGTGGAAACACTTTTCTATTGAAATAGAACCAAAGATACGACTTGAAACGAGTGGAAACACTTTGGAATTGGAATCTAACTCCAAAGATACGACTTGGAACGTGTGGGAATAGTTTGGAATTGCAATATAACTCCAAAGATGCGACTTGGAACGGGTTGAAACACTTTGGTACCACTTTGGAATTGAAATAGAACGAAAGATACGACTTGAAACGTTTGGAAACACCTTGGAATTGGAATCTAACTCCAAAGATACGCCTTGGAACGCGTGGGAATACTTTGGATTTGAAATAGAACCAAGGATACGAATGGAAACGCGTGGAAACACTTTGGAATTGGGATCTAACTCCAAAGATACGACTTGGAACGCGTGGGAATACTTTGGTATTGAAATATAACTCCAAAGATGCGAATTGAAACGCGTGGAAACACTTTGGAATTGGAATCTAACTCCAAAGATACGACTTGGAACGCGTGGGAATAGTTTGGAATTGAAATATAACTCCAAAGATGCGACTTGAAACGCTTTGGAATCAGAATAAACAAAAGCGCGGAACACAAATTTTTAATAATTAAATATTATTCGATTCAACATATATACCCCACAAAGTGCCTGCCAACCTAGGGTATACAGCACAGCTACTTTTGGTCGTTTGCTTTGTGCCGGTCTTTGGCACATGAGCTTGCAGCTGTGCTGGTATACTGCAGTTAAGCGGTACTTATGTATGCACGTATGTATGTATGTATATAGGCTGCAAGGGGTAGCGGGATTTTGTTCGCGGTGATCGAAAAATATATTTGTGTGCGAAATGAAGTAAGTAAGTCGTCTCGCCGACTTTGGTATACCATACACCAGTAAAGCAAATATTTCAAGCATTTTCACATGCTTCTTACAAGCATATCTTAGTATCTCGCTCACTCAATCATACGAGCACCCTAGCGCCCCCACCAGCCAACGGCCAACTCCGGCCTTATGGAAAAACGTTTATATGCATAACTCGACTGTTTTTATCCGATTTTGATCAAATTTGGTATTTTGATAGATATTAGTATTAAATTTAAGTGTGCCAAATTTGATTGCATGATGTAAAAAAATACGGGAGATAATCAAGTTTTTCAAATTACGGGGGCGGAAAAGGGCGTGGCAAAATTTTTATACATACAAAATGTGTGCATTTACTAAGCGAATATACATACCAAATATGGTGTCTCTAGCTGGAATAGTTTTTGAGATAAACGCTTTTTTTAAATTGCGGGGGCGGAAAGGGGCGTGGCATAAATTTGAAATAAACTTGATCACTCTACATACTACACGAGTCTACATAAAAAATTTGGTGGCTCTAGCTCTTATAGTCTCCGAGATCTAGGTGTTCATACGGACAGACGGACAGACGGACGGACGGACGGACAGACGCACATGGCTAGATTGACTCGGTTGTTGATCCTGATCAAGAATATATATACTTTGTGGGGTTGGAGATGCTTCCTTCTGCCTGTTACATACATTTTGGCGACTTTAATATACCATTTCACCCTATGGGTGTATGGTATAAAAATTAGAAATTTTTGTGGAATATATGTATGGTTAAAAATATGTATATGTATATGGATATGAATATATATATGTAAAATTTTATGTATGGGAAAATATGTATATATATGTATGTGGATATGAATATATATATGTAAAATTTTATGTATGGAAAAATATGTATATATATGTAGATTTAGTAGGTCTCCACTGAGCCACCGGATATGTGTATGGATATGTAAAATGTTGGAGTATATATATATGTATTTAAAATTTTTTTTTTTTTTTTTTTTTTTAAATATGAAAATGTGGCATGGCGATATGCAGAGGTGTGAATGGATCGGATTTCTTTATATAAATTAATTTTTTTTTTTTTTATACATTCTTTTGCTGTGTCTAACCGATATGCCCAACTTTATAGGGTGTCGCGGGACACCAGAAATGTCTAAGTGTGGCTTTTATACGTGAGAGGGTGGTTCACTTTCGTTTTTTTTTTTTTTTTTAATCTTTATTAGTTGTATTGAAAATTTTTTCTCTTCGTTAGAACCACCTTTCACTGCGCGCACACTTTTCCCAGGAGTGGACTGTATTTGCACACAACCTTTATTTTTGGATTTAATGTAGCACTGGATAAATTTGTAATTTTTTGTCACATTCACACACTCTGCTTGCATATATATATTTTATATGTAGGAGATCACTTTTAATTTCGTAGGTTTGATTCACTTAATATTTATTAATATTTTTTGAAATTGCGAAAAAAAAATATATATTGGAAATAGGCAAATAAAAATATGGCGCCTTATATACTTGGCCTATATATGCCAAAGTGCGAGGAAAAAAACTTGAAGTGGGCGAACCAATATGGCGCCTTATGTACTGGACACATATATATGTATGAAAATTTGGGGACCAAAATTTTCTCTCCTTTGAGGAGGAAAAATTTGCGCGAAAGTAATTTTACTTGGATTAGGAGAATCAAGGGCAAGGGCAATATGTATGTGAGTATGGGTACGGATGCTGGAGGCATGAACATGTACTCATATACCTATAATTTGGAAAAAATTACTTAGCTTGAAATATGGATGAAATTCCACCGATGCTAATGGTTCGAGAGGATCTTAGTATCCAGCTCGAAGGACCAAATGATTATGTAGGGGTGTCGAACTTCCTTCTGGTTTGGGGCAGCTAGATGAATTTTCCCTTTTTCTTTTTTCCTTCCAGTAAATTGTTGACACGCAGAGAAATTTCACTTCACTTGTAGGTATATTCAGGTATATAATTCAACTAAAACCTAGCTTACTTAAGAGCAGGGCACCAAACCCCCCTTGGAGCGAAGTGTGGGGAATTCTTTTGTGGGAGAGCGATGGGCATCATCGGGAGAGCGGCGCGACGTGAAAGCTTTCGCCTCCTTTAACCCTTGTGTTGCCCGGTTGGGCATAAACAATCATCAATAGCCGATATTCGCATTACTGATACAGAAATGTATCAATCGTCTTGGAAAATTGTTGCACTAATAAAACAAGAATGTTATGATGATGAAATATCTTTACAAAAAAAAAAAAAAAAAAAACAAACCTTAACACCGAGTCTACAGCGTTTGATACCATTCATGCACACAATGACACTTGGACAAACTACAGTATGTGTGATGAGAGTCGGAGGACGTCTCGAAAACGTAGACCTTCTATTTATTCTAACGCCAAGCACCAGGCCCTCAAAATCATCGTTTTACCAAGCTATACATCGAATTCTTGCACAACAAAAATCTTCATGCTGGCCCAAAGCGGAAAGCCGCAGTACAAAACATATGCGGCAATTTTTGTATCTTTCGCTTCAAAGGCGATTCATATTGTATTAGTCTCCGAATTGTCAACAAATGCAGTTCTGCTTTGTATACGTAGATTTTTATCGCGCCTTGGTGTACCATTATGCAAACTTTGTTGGCGCTGCTACAAGGCTAGCTGAGTCAAAATTGTCAAAATTGATTACCTCATACGTCATAGATCACATAAAAACATATAGTTCAATTAAAGGATTTAACTTTTGCTTTATTCCCCTTAGAGCTCCACACTTTGGCGGCCTCTGGGAAGCTTCAGTAAAATCAGCGAAGACACTGGCTCTGAAGAATATTTCAAACGCATCTCTTACTTTCGAGGAACTACTCACTGTGTTCTCGGATGTGGAAGCTATCCTTAATTCAAGGCCAATAGCACCCACATGAGATGACCCCAACGATTTCAATGTTCTCACCTTTGGGCATTTGCTGATTGGAACCGAATTAACGTCAGTACCAAATCATTACTTTACCATTCCACGGACCCTCCCGGGCCCGGGTGTAAATCTACATAACGTCGTCTAATCTGTTTCTGGAAGATTGTGGCAAGGGAAGTTTTAAACCATCGAATCCAAACGAGTAGCATTTTATTATATAACCGAGAAATTGGCCAACAAGTGTGATATTGAATCTGACAATGGGGTTCGAACGCGATGCTGATCCTGGTTGCTAGATCGTCCAACTGAGTTATTTAATTTCAAGTTTCCAAATCTCTGATCAATTAAATATTTCATTCTCTCAAAAATTGCATCAACATTTATCCCAACTGTTCGATTTGAACTTGATTGTTGCTGTGACCGAGCTGAACGTTGGTTGTGTTGATTCGAGTTCTCCGGTTTACGTGTCGTTGAAGATTTGGGTTTTCTACCTTTACCTCCTGCTTTCGACCGACAGGCCGAAGATGCTACATTACTTGATTGTGAATGCGATCTAGTATTATGGGTCTTCTTGTTTCTATAACCCTCGGCTATGAGACCCTCGGCTTGATCTGACATTATAAATTGAACTAATTCTTTCTGGACATAATTTCTTACAGAAATGACATTCCTGATAATTTTGTATAATATTTTCTATACATTCCTGATGAAAAACATGATTACATTTAGTAATCCTAAGCTCTTCTGTTCAGTGTTTGCATTTGCTGCTACATAGCAGCAATTTCAATAAAAATATTGCTCTGCTCCTGCTACTGCTCTGATTTCGAAGGGCTACGTAGCATAGCAGAGAGCACAAACGGAAAACGATTGCTCTTCTGCTCTGCTCCGTAGTATACATCGTCGGAGCACAGAGCAATAGCAAGAGCAAAAAATTTTCGATACGCTATTCGTAGTTGTAGCAATAGCACAAGCATTAAAAGCGAGATGAGAGCGGAGCAAACAAAATAAATTTTTGTGCTACTGCTACGGAGCATTTCCTTTTCTGTTGCTCTCGTAGCAATTTCGTAGTCGCTTTAGTAGCAACTTCGTAGTCGCTCTCATAGTAGATCTGTACTAGAGGTGGGCATGGGCCGAAATGTTACATCCAACCCAACTCAGCCCATGGGCTTAAAATTTCACCCGCACCCGAAAGCTAAAAAAAATGTGGACATTCAGAGGAAACTGTAATTCTACAAACTAGGAGCACAACAGAGATAAATCCAACATGGAAGTTAAGATGGAGAAGAGGGTATAGCGGACGCATCTGCAATATTAGCAGTGGCCACGATCGCTGGGTAACATGAGTCTGCCAATGCTTATGGTTCTTGGATTTGGCGCCTACATTCACAGTTGCTTGGCGATAAGCATCAATGTGTTTCGCAAGGTGAAAGTCCAAGGATCAACTCTGGAGTGATGCCACTGTTGTGCTCCTAGTTTGTAGAATTACAGTTTCCTCTGAATGTCCACATTTTTTTTAGCTTTCGGGTGCGGGTGAAATTTTAAGCCCATGGGCTGAGTTGGGTTGGATGTAACATTTCGGCCCATGCCCACCTCTAGTATAGATCTACTATGAGAGCGACTACGAAGTTGCTACGAGAGCGACTACGAAATTGCTACGAGAGCAACAGAAAAGGAAATGCTCCGTAGCAGTAGCACAAAAATTTATTTTGTTTGCTCCGCTCTCATCTCGCTTTTAATGCTTGTGCTATTGCTACAACTACGAATAGCGTATCGAAAATTTTTTGCTCTTGCTATTGCTCTGTGCTCCGACGATGTATACTACGGAGCAGAGCAGAAGAGCAATCGTTTTCCGTTTGTGCTCTCTGCTATGCTACGTAGCCCTTCGAAATCAGAGCAGTAGCGGGAGCAAAAAAAAACTCCGACGTAGCATAGCATTTTCAATCCCTGCTTCTGTTTCTAATAATGCTTTCAAGCAAATTGTACATTCTGCTCCTCGTAGCACACTCAATTATTTATTACTTCGAATTAGTGACATTTTGTTATTTTCCAAAAAAAGAATTAATATAATACTTCCATGCTCCAGGTGTGCATCTCAGCTCATCTCATCTACTGCGGATCGAAAAACAGTGCCACCTCGAGAGTACAGTCAAACGGAGAAGCGAATGACCATCCACAATATGCTGCCGGAATAAACCGACACATAATGATGACGGATGATAGTGCCACCAAGACTCCACAGTACCAGAGCGCAGAGCATGCCAAGCAAGACCAATGGCATAACACAACAACAAGTAGCTGCTCGACAATCAATGCCGAGGGAATTACCAGCCTTCAAAGGATATCCAAGAGAATGGCCACTCTTTATTAGCAACTATGAAACTAGCACCCGTATCGGTGGATACACCAACGAGGAGAACGCTATGCGCCTGCAGAGATGTCTAAAAGCAAGGGCACTTTAAGCCGTGAGGGACAGCTTACTGTTCCCAGAAATGCTGCCGAACGTTATAACACTAACCATAGAACACATAGATAGGACAAACTCATGATTTTTTGATTGCAAACGCTAGCCTAGTCATGGAACCCCAGAGAACTTCGGGAAAACCCGAACGCTCTCACTCTCAATGAGAGCGTAAAATGGGGAGAGGGCAAAGCAGCTACGAAAAAATTTCAGTCTAGCACAGACTACAGAACGACGAAGGCAGGCCTACGTCGCTTGTGATTTCGTTCTGTCTATGTTTGTGTACACTCGTCGGTACATGCTCAGGCTTCGTAGTGTGTGTGTGACGTGAAGTTGTACAACATCGCATTTCAATAGCTCGCTCGACCAAAATTTTTAATTTTCGACAAAACAGCGACTATGCGAATAAGAAATGCCCCTGTGGAAAGAATATCAAGAAACATTGCCATCTTCTTCGTATGTATCCCGGTGGCTGTAACGATAGAGTGTTCGCTTGGCGATCTGAATGTCGCTGGTTCGATTCCCACTTCGGAACCGACCAATATGGTTTTTTTTTCTATTTTTTAATAAATAAATAAATAAATAAAAAATAAATAAATAATAAATGAATAAAAAAAAAAATAAACAAAAAATAAAGAAACAAATCACAATAAAAAACAAAATTATAAAAAAAAAAAAACCTTATATAAGCCAATGATTTCGAGTGGGAATCGAACTAGGGACATTCCCAATCACATCACGAAGCGAGCACTCTATCGTTACAGCCACCGGGATACATACGAAGAAGATGGCAATGTTTCTTGATATTCTTTCCACAGGGGCATTTCTTATTCGCATAGTCGCTGTTTTGTCGAAAATTAAAAATTTTGGTCGAGCGAGCTATTGAAATGCGATGTTGTACAACTTCACGTCACACACACACTACGAAGCCTGAGCATGTACCGACGAGTGTACACATACATAGACAGAACGAAATCACAAGCGACGTAGGCCTGCCTTCGTCGTTCTGTAGTCTGTGCTAGACTGAAATTTTTTCGTAGCTGCTTTGCCCTCTCCCCATTTTACGCTCTCATTGAGAGTGAGAGCGTTCGGGTTTTCCCGAAGTTCTCTGGGGTTCCATGACTAGGCTAGCGTTTGCAATCAAAAAATCATGAGTTTGTCCCATCTATGTGTTCTATGGTTAGTGGTTATAAGTACTTTGAGAATGTAGTTTGGATGCCCGGAACAAATAATAAAACTGTTGATGGAGATTGTGCGAAATTTGCCCTGCTTTCAAGTTAGCTAGCTCCAATATGTTAAGGAATAAGCTAACTAAAATCAAGGTAAAACAACAACATATTTCGCAACAACAACAGCAGCAGTAAGCTCTAAACAAAATTCAATGTGGGCAGTAGGCTGTCCCAGGCTACAAGGGAAAATAATTTTTGGAATCTCAATATGCATACCTTTATTTTTTTCTTCCTTTTGGCTCTAAAGAATTAAATATAAAATATTATTGAGATCGGATGTCATTCACCCGTGCCGACTTGCTGTTGTTATGTGCGCATTAAGTTTTTGTTAAATCCGTTTATGTTAAAATAAAACGCAACTGTTCTGTTCGAGCCGTCATCCAGAATTGTCTGGACAGTTTATTCATATGCTAGTTTTAGCCTATACATCTTATATGTATTGAATACATTCTGCCGCTTAGGGCGCTGGCAGAGAGAGAGAGTGTGTTGCAGTATATATGTTTGTATGTGTTAGCATATATGTACAGAGGGTACATAGTCAAAAGTGCTTACGCTAGCGATCCCACGCTCAGCGGCCAGTCCGCATAAGTGGCGGATCATATTATTATTATGAATAGTTGCATAAACATAGCAACAAAGTGTTGGTATGTTACTCTTACTTTAATGTTGAGCATATGACCACTTGTTATATTGTATACTCTACAATACTGTGGGCATATGCTCATTTGGCATACAACATACAACACCTCCCTTTTTAAAAGAATAACGTAATATTATGTAGTTATTTATTTGTTTTTCTTAAATACTATGTTGTATATTTTTAATTTTAATTTTTTTTTTTTTAATAAAAATGTTTTCTTTTTTTTTGTAATTAAAAAAAAATTTTTTTTTTCAATATGTATATATATATATTCTTATCTCTTTTTTTTTTCTTTATTTATTTATCTTTTTAGTCTATCTTTATGAACTTTTTGCTCCTTATTTTTCTTATTTCTTATAATTATATTGTTATTCTTTTCTATATTAATGACCTCAAATGGTCCTATATAAGAAGATTCTAATTTGTGACCTGTTTCGTTTTTCAAATAAACTTGGTCTCCTATTTCTAGTTTAAAATCTAATACTTTCTTATCGTTTATTTCTTTCTGTTTAATTTTATTTTTTTCTAAAAGTATTCGAGCTCTCTTATACGCGTTTTCTAGTCTAAATTTAACTTCCTTAGAATAATCTTCTATATTATATATAGGTTCTATTTTATCTACGCTATTAAATTGTATTGGTAAGTTATTCTGTCTTCCAAATACTAGTTCATATGGACAATAATTATGAGCTACAGATGGTGTTGTGTTAAAACAATACACGAAATACTGTAACCATACGTCCCAATCAGTTTTATCTACTGAAATATATGAACGAATGTACTCGTTGAATGTCCTATGACTTCTTTCAACGGTACCTAATGTCTGGTGGTGGTGTGCTGTAGATGTTATGTTATCTATTTTTAGATATCTGCACAAGTCAGTTATAATTGAATTTTTGTATCCTGTTCCCATGTCCGTAATGAACGTCTTCATTGGACCGTACTTCAGAATAAAAGATTCGAATATGGCTTTTGCGACAGTTGTTGCACTTTTATTTGCATAGAATTGCTACTAAATACTTGTCAAATCACATATTAAAGTGATTGCGTATTCATTCCCATTTTCCGAACGTGGTAGTGGACCAATTGTGTCTACTATCACCCTGTCGAAAGCATATTGTGGAGTTTCTGTAATTATCATAGGTGATCTCGTGTGTTTCGTCGTTTTTGACGTTAGGCATTTTGGACATTTATTAATGTACTCTTTTACATGTTTCGTCATGTTTTTCCAATAATATTGTCTTTTTATTTTTGTTATCGTTTTATTTATGCCTGTGTGACCTCCTTGAATTGGATCGTCATGAAATGTAGACAATATAGCTTCTTTTTCTTTTTCATTGTATATTTGGGTCACCGGCTTGAGTAGCGCTACTCTTAATGATTTTAAATTCTTGTTGCCCATATGTTTGAAAGTATCTATCGAAATTGATTCAAAGATCTTTTCGCTCGGTGCCACTTTTAGTTGGCTGATATTATATACACCGGCTTGCCATTCAAGCCTTTGGAAAAAGTGACCTAATCTAGAATTCCATTGGAGTATAAATCGCTAACATTAATTCTCGCTATAACTTTTTTTCCATGTTTCAATAAACATTTCGAATCTGTCATTCGCAAGGTCACTACTTTTCGTACCTCGTCATTTGTTATGACTTCGTATACGTTGGGCTTAGAAGCTTTTTCAAGACTTTGCCTTGGCAATTGTTCTTGTTTGTTTTCTGCGCAGAAATTTTGTTGTCTACTTTGGTGCCTGGTAGTGACTTTCAGGACTTTTTTATTCATATCAATTAAATCAGTTATTGTAATTCTGGACAGAGCGTCTGCCACGAAATTATCTTTTCCTCTCAGATATTCTACTGTAAAATCGTATTCTTTTATTCGAGTCGCATGCGAGTTAATTTTGAACTTGGGTTTATCATCGAGAATAAATATGTTAAGGGGCGATGATCAGTTTTTACTGTGAAATGTTTGCCATATATATATGGTCTGAAATGTGTAATTGCCCAATGTATTGCTACTAGCTCTTGTTCAGTTGTACTTTTATTGCTTTCACCTTTAGTGAATGCTCTGCATATGCAACTGGGAGTTGGAGTCCATTATAGTTTTGAGTTAAAACTGCTCCACATGCGTGCTTGCTTGCATCTGTGATTATACAAAATTCTTTGCTAAAATCTGGGTACGGTAACAAGGTTGGTTTAACAAGTTGTGTTTTTAAATACTGGAATGCCTTTTCACATTCCGCTGTCCATTCGAATGGGACATTCTTTTTGCATAATCTTGTTATATGCCGTGAGTATTCGGCGAAGTTTTTTATGAAACGTCTATAATAATTGCAAAATGCAACGAATCTTCTAGCACTGTCTGCGTCCGTAGGGACTGGATAGTTATTAATAACATCGAATTTTGTATCATCTGGTAGATTCCTTTGTCGGTGCATCTGTGACCTAAAAATGTCACCTCATGCATGAAAAATGAACATTTTTCTGGATGTAATTTCAATTTGTGTTTTCTACAAAGTGTAAAAACGTCTGTTAGGTTTTTAAGCATGTGTTGTTCAGAACAACCAATAACGGTCAAATCATCCATATAAAGGAATGCTTGTGAAGGCTCTAAACCCGAGAATGCTATTGTCATCATTCTCTGAAATGAATTAGGTGCTATTTTTAGACCAAATGGTAATCTCGTGAAGCGATATTGTTTGTTGAAAAAGACGTTATGTTCCTTGAGCTTTCCTCAAGTTCAATTTGGTGGAAACCTGACATTAAGTCAAGGCATGAAAAATATTTAGCTCTACCCAGTTGATTAAGAATATCGTCAATTCTGGGGAGTGGAAATTTGTCTGATAGCAGTTTTTTGTTTATTTGGCGATAGTCAATTACTAATCGCCATTTTTTCTCTTTAGAGTCCGGAAGAGATTTCTTTGGGACCAATAAGAGTGGGCTATTGTAAGGTGAAGTCGATGGTTCAACAATATTTTGTTCAATTAACTTTTCTACTTGTTTTTTTAATTTCTTCGGTTTGGCTATGCGGACATCAATAGTTTTTTACATATACTGGCTCTTCGTCCTTAAGTCTCAATTTTTGTTTATAAAAGTTGTTGGTTGTGATTGGTTCGGTTTCAAGTCCGAACACATCACTATACTCGGTGCATATTTCCATAAGTTGCTTTTTGAACATGATTGGAAAATTTTTCTTTAGTTTACTAATAACAGACTCTGTTCTATTGTTATTTGAAGTTTGAACCACATCGTATTTTGAGAGCGGTTCGAATTTTATTTTATTAATGCCTACTAGTTGGCATTTATCTGTCGTATTTAAAAATCGGACAAAAGTATTTTTGGTTTGGGCAATAGTGTTTGCAATATAAACACCATGCTTGATTTCTTGATTTGGGATGAAAATGCTTTCTTCTTCTGAAGACAAATCTATTTTGCGTATCACTTGGGATCTCGCTGGCAGAAGTGTTGAATTATTACCAGAACTAAATGTTATCGGTACATTAATGGGATACGTTAGGTTTGAAGGTCTGATTATAAACCAATCCTCCGAAGTATTATAATCTAATTGGCAATTAAAAGTCTTTATAAAATCTAGTCCTATTATTCCATCGCAAGGGATTGCAAAATCTGAATGTAGTAAATGAAATTTATATGGAATAATGTATTTCCCTGTTTGTAATTCAATTGAGGCTAGTCCTTTGGAGTTAATTACTCCTTCACCTATGCTTCGAATGTCTATGATTTTATTGAATTGTATGTCATGAAAGACATCGGAATTTTCTTTTATAATTGAAATATCTGCACCTGTATCAATTAGGAATGTAATGATTTTATTTGTCTGAACATTTGTAAATGATACAAAATTATTGAGACTTAAGTTTACAGTATATATTTTACTTTTTAATTTCGAGTATCTGGAGGTGTCTGCGAGTTTCCCGAAGCATCTTGGGCTACTCGGACATAACTGTTTTCGGTATTGCTATTGTATCTGTTTTGGCTGTTACCTCGGTAGTAATTATTTCTACCTCGGCCATTACCTCGACCACCTCTATTGTTGTTTCTGTTATTGTAATTGTTATAGTTGGAGTTGTAGTTTCCGCGGCCATTGCCTCTACCTCTTTGGTAATGGTTACTACCTCCTCTATTATTGCGGCCTCGTTGAAATAATACTGTATTTGCACTTCCAGTCATTTCCGTGCTGCAATGGATATATTTACCCATGACATCATTGAAAGTTACAAAGTTTCCAGCTTCTAATATTACTTTGAGCTTTTCGTGCTCGCAATTTTTAATCATTGCAGAAACAGACTCGCTTGTAGAGAATTTTTCCGCATTGATTGGGTCTAATCCGTTATCAATAAAGTCTGCCTCCAGTTGCTTCCGCAAATTATCCATTTCGGTTGCATACTGGGAAGCAGTTTTGCCTTTTTGTTTTATGTTCATTAGTTTTGCCTTTAAAACGTCCGGAGATTCTCCTTTTACATTTTCTTTGAGCTTATTTATTATCTCTGCAATAGTGGTTTCATTTTCGACTTTATTGAGGATTGTGCCGGTTATTTTTGATTTTATAACCTCAACTGCTATATCCTCTTGGTCTCCCTTAGTTCTTCTACAATGCGTAATGCAGTTAGGAATCTGTTTAATAATAACTTTTTACCATCAAATTCAGGAACTGAAGTGGAAACCTGTCTAACATATTGCCTGTCTAATTCCACTTGGTTAGCCATTGTACTTTCTTCAAGTGTTTCGATGTCACTATCGATATCACTTTCAGTATCAATAATTGGTTTGGACTCGTCCAAATCCGCTAATTGGCTTTCGTCAAATTCAGCTGGCTGACTTTGATCTTCTGGAATTACTATTACAATATTTCGTCTAGTACTAATATTGTTCAATCTTATTTTCAATGATTTTATCAGTTTTTCACACTGATGCCTATGCTCTTTTGCTAATTTCTCATTAACTTTGTTTACTATTGATAATATGTTATTATACTGTGTTATCAAGCATTGAGCATGGTTTATCAAAGTTTCCGGTCTTATGACTTTATCTGAGTTAATACATTTAAAAGATTTTTCAAATTTATCTTTATGATCATTAATCTTTCGTGCTATCGTACTCCACTCCATATTTTGTCTACAACATTCAGCGGTGCAATCGTACCAAAATTATTGTTGTAGAACCAAGTATGTCATGGTTTTCTTCTACTGTTTTTACCATTACACATGGTAATGTACTCATTACTATGCCCTTTTCTATTTTGTTGTTACATATTATTAATGGGCTTGCTGCACAATTAAAAGTATCTATATTTTCGTCTTCGAAATCACCAATTTTTATAAATTCGTAATATTTACTCAATATTATCAAAGAATTTATTCTAAAGTTGGGTTCTCTATTATACACTTTTCTACTATGTCTATCGTCTTAAACAACATCTAGGTTATCGGCCCTACTGGAATATTTTTTCTTAAGGCACTTATTGTGCATCTTATATAGTTTTGTTAAAACGTTTGTTAATAAAAGAATAACAATTATTACAAGCATTAAGGTTATGATTTTCAAATCAACCGAGACAGTTTCGACATTATTTATGACATTCGCGGTTGAATCCGCTACTTTAGATTCATGATCTAACATATTGTCAACTTTTTCTATGTTACTGTCTTTTGGAATCGCATTAGGGTGCATATAGAAAAAAAAGAAAAAAAAAATACTAACTCAAGAATATATATATATATAAAAAATTTTTTTTTTATTTTTCATTTAAAGTTTTGTTTTTTTTTTTAATTATTTTTCTTGAAACTATTTTTCTAACGCTGCTGAGTTTTATTCTCAGCGCCAGAGACATGGAAAAGTTATTGTTGTGTTAGTTACACACGATTGGCTGACATTTTTTATTTAAACAATTAATTGTCCAATCGTGTGTTTTTAGTAGAAAGCCTAATAGTGGTTAGTAGGCGCAACCTGCACTTTCGTGCCTCAGTTTGCTTATTAGAGTTTAAATCTATGGCAAGTTAGGGCTTGCGCATTACTGCGGCCCGCTTGCGTTTCTGCGCTCTTTGGCGCAGTTCATTTTGATGTCCTCAATACGCTCTATGCAGCGTTGTCGGTCTTCTTCGCTGCAGTCTTTTCTGGGTGAGCAGGCGTCTCACCTCACCGCCTCGTTTCGTCTTCTTGGGATTCTCTTCTGTTGCCGCCCTGTACTCCTCTATTGTTAGTGGCCGTGGTCCATCGAATGGATTTGCCTGCAAAGCCTCTTGCAACGTCGGCAAATCCCTTTGTTCGTTAGGAACAGCGGTATTGATGGAGGGTTCCGTGGACATCAGTATCTTGTGTTGATTTAATTGGTTTTATATTAATGTTTCAAATTATTTTTTTTTATTATTGTTTTTAAATTCCAATTAATTTTTTTTTTTTGTAAATAATTGGAGAAAAGTATGTGTGTTATGGGAGGCACCTTGGAGCAGCACCCAAGAGTTGATAGTAGAAAAATCACATGAATTCCAGCATCTAGATTAATTTTTCTTTTGTTTGTTTCATTCATCATAGCGCGCACAGTGGTTCGCAATCAATTGAAATACATTTCACAATTTGCACAAATTATTTTCGTGTTTTTTGGTTTATGTTGAAATTTAATTAATTTTTTCTTTTTTTTTTTCCCATGCCACGGTCGCCATGTTATGTGCGCATTAAGTTTTTGTTAAATCCGTTTATGTTAAAATAAAACGCAACTGTTCTGTTCGAGCCGTCATCCAGAATTGTCTGGACAGTTTATTCATATGCTAGTTTTAGCCTATACATCTTATATGTAGGAGAGAGAGAGAGTGTGTTGCAGTATATATGTTTGTATGTGTTAGCATATATGTACAGAGGTACATAGTCAAAAGTGCTTACGCTAGCGATCCCACGCTCAGCGGCCAGTCCGCATAAGTGGCGGATCATATTATTATTATGAATGGTTGCATAAACATAGCAACAAAGTGTTGGTATGTTACTCTTACATTAATGTTGAGCATATGACCACTTGTTATATTGTATACTCTACAATACTGTGGGCATATGCTCATTTGGCATACAACATACAACACTGTAAAACTTTAAGTTTAAAAGTTAGTATGAAAGCTAGATTAATTAAATAATTAAAAATAAAAAAAACGAACTATATCGTTTTGTAAAATAACAAATTCAAAGATTAATTAACGTACCAAAAAGTGGGCTACAGAGTTCTTTGTTGGATGTAATGAAACTTTTATTGTGGGCAGTTGGGTTTTCTCTAGTTAAGTTAGAAATCATTCTTACTTTAGTTTCTAGATTGACATCATCTTCAAATAAAGCCAGATTAGATACTTCATCTGTCTAATACCACAAATGCCGGCAAACTTCTGCAGTGCTGCTTTTAAAAAGCTTTTGTCTATTGATGTCTATTTGATCTATGAACCCTGATACGAGCCTTAACTGCTAAAATACATTGGAGCCAGGGTTTAACGTAGGATGAGGAGCTGACTTGAAATCTTAAATTTCTTCTCTGAATCGATAAAAATATAATGAAAGCTCAATAATTCGCGATAGTCATCTCGAACGATATCTTTGGTTAATTCAGTTCTGTATAATGCTAGCAGTTTGTCGATTTCCGAAACATTTAAACAAGATAGCTTTTTTGTACAGCTTTGGATTTTCTCGGGATCGATGTTTTTCCAGTTTTCTCGGACTTTCTTGAATAGTGGGATGTCTTGGCTTGTAGTTACTTGACTAGAGCTGGCAACAGTTTCCGTCCAGTGGACAGTTACCGTGTCCTGGACCTTGTTTTGAAAATCAATTTTTATAGTTTCAGCCCGCTCTTTTCGCATTTCCGCACGAACTCTATGAATGGAGGATATATATATATATATATATATATATATTCATCGTATTGTGCCAAGAGCCTCAATAGTTGCTTCAATTATAAAGACAGATCCTCACACTTAAATGACACCTGCCTAATGCGGCAACTAACTTGGCAGTTAAGATATTTTTCCGCATATAAGTTTTTCGGGCTAATTGTAAGAGGAGGAGGC
>NW_025814547.1:0-44217 GCF_018902025.1 Drosophila willistoni | reverse complement strand
CAATTCGCCTCTAGCTGTAACTACTGATTCTACTTCTTCATCCTCGCTATCTTTGTATTTGAATATCGTAATGAGTAAGAAGTTATTCTGGTAGATCACGTTTTCTTCCCACTGTGCTTAGGTTCAATTCGGCCAACTTATTTCGCAAATCTGCGACACGCAATGCCATAACCTCGTCAAGCTCCATATTACAATATTTTCTTTGTTCAATACCAATAATTAATGCTAAGGTTAGTTTTAGTAATTCAATTAAGGTTAGAACTATCTACATATAGTCCCCAAAAAATTTACCCAAGTCCCTCCTGTCCCACGAAGTCGTCGTTTAATTTCTGCCAGCGGGTTGTCTCTCTAACGTTTGTCTCTTGCCGCGTCCAGCTTCTGCCTCTTCCAACGGGTTGCCTCTGCCTCTGCTGACGTTTTATCACACACTACGCCCAGCTTTGCCTCTGGCTCTTCTGACGCTTTGCCTCACACTACGCCCGGCTTTGCCTCTGCCAACGGGTTGCCTCTGCCTCTGCTGACGTTTTATCACACACTAAGCCCAGCTTTGCCTCTGCCTCTCTGACGCTTTGCCTCACGCTACGTCCAGTTTTGCCTCTGCCAACGGGTTGCCTCTGCCAACGATTCGCCTCTGCCTCTGCCAACGGGTTGCCTCTGCCTCTGCCAACGCTTTGATTAGCTCTGTCCAAATATTTCTAGACTGTTCTAGAAAATTCACTGATCGCCGTCCGTTACTAACATGCTCGTGCGTGTAGTGTCTGCGTCGTAATGTATTTGGCCACCAACGATTTTATGCAACAAATTAGCACGCCTATCTCGCTTGCTCTTACACAATGATGCCGACACAAAAAGTTTTGTGTTAGAATATATTGTTAGAATTTAAACATACTTATAGAAATAACACTGGACAAATTATGGACCTTGACGTGCGACTCAGTTGACAGTCTCTTTGCGAATAATCCACGGCCTCTTTAACAAGCTCTCTCTCAACTTATATAATGATCCTATGCCCTGCTCTCTCTACTACTACTAGAATGTTCGGCCACTACGCGTTTGTCTCTTTTATCTTTTATCACTTTGGATTGCTCTCTCTCAATGCCATTTCCCAAATATATATATATAGATACATCTATATATATAAATTGTAAGCCGTTTTTAGTAAGTTAATAGGTCATTCAGGAATCAACCAATTTTTCCCATTTTTTTTTTTGTAAATGTTGGTTTGTGGCCCAAAGAAGGTTTTTTTTCCAAAAGAAAGTAATTTTCAGTTTAACCAATTAACTAAAGCGTTTTAAAATGAATGAATAAAATGAATTCAAATAACGAACCAGTGTTGTACAACGTATACCTCTAACGTATAGTATTGTATAATATATAGCTTTAATATACCAGTGGTGCTGCCATACATTTAATGACTAATGTATTGTTTATATGGCATTCGTTGCCAAATCATTGCATTCGTGACTGTTATATGTCAATTTTTTGCGTTCAATAAGAGAAGTGAGCTTAGAATTTAAAAAATTAAGTGAATTGGTATATAAACCACATTCAAAATGCCACTTCCACGACGTTCAAATACTGGTAGACGAACACGAAACGCCACAGGTGTTAGAGAATTTCGTAGACGTAATGCGAACACGGTTGACAACAACATGGAATTGGCGGCTTATAATTATGATAGCACAATTGATTATAGCATATATTCCAATATTGGACAAATGAATAAAGAATGTGTGCATTGCAGAGCATTGAAATTTATGAACGAAAACGCCTGCCATGTGCTGTGCTTCTGGAAAAGTTAATTGCCTGCATTGAACCTCCACCAGACCTTTGCACTCATTAATTTATGGCAATTCACAAGCGTCAAAGGAGTTTTTTGAAAAATCTTCAATCTTCGTGCTGACAGAACACCACTCGGACAACATGCCAGGCGATTTAATGCACCAACAATCGATGAAGTTGCAATCGTATAGTTGGAGAAAATTTCATCAAAGAGATATTGTTTTGCATCGTAGGATGTTGATGGTGATTTATGTGCAACATACCATGATGCATGTCAACGGTGGTTTACTTGAAGATGATTCGCATTGGGATACTACGCTTAATGAGGCATCAGTTTCAGCTCATCCAAATCATATACGTATTTATTTGCAATAATAATTTGCAATAATATTAACATGCAATCCATCGAACCCACTTGAATTGTGGAATAATATAAAGATTCATGAAGTATTTTGATTCGACTTCGTTCGATCGATTCAGAATTGGATTAGAAATGTACAACGAGGCTTTCATATTAATAGAAGAATTTGCCTCATGATTGCAATAAAGCATTACATTTAGGCATGATCGCACCTAATCGTCCAATGCAAGTTTATTTGACGAGAATTACGACGCGAACAACATTTCCAATGTGATGAATTGTGTGCGTTTGTGCAAACACAAATTCCACATTGAATGTTCAACAAAAAAGCTGTCATAAGCAACAATCGACATATGCACGAGTATCCCAAGATGCCACGACATATGTTCGTCAATACGGCCGTTCCAGATCTGTTCATCACATTTACTTGCAACCCTAGAGAAAATCGGCAGAGTCTCCGTTAGGGTTGCGACAGAATTATCAGCAGAGTCATCAACAGAGTTTTCGACAGAATTAATAATTTCATCACAGCGTATTCCAGAGAGAATTATTAATGAAGTCAGCTACTGAGTTACCGACAGAGCTAACGATAGAGTCACCAACGGAACCATCGACAGAGCCATACTCGGAAATCAGTTGGGAAAAAAATAGGAATAAGAAAAAAAATATATATAGATGTAACACGCGCAGAACCAGGTCACGCTAAGTAGAATAGCGGCAGAGTCTCCGGCAGGGTTTCTACAGAATGATCAGCAGAGTCATCTACAGAGTTTTCGACAGGATTAATCAACCAACAGAATATTTCAGGGAGAATTATTAATGGAGTCAGCTACTGAGTTACCGACAGATCTAGCCATAGAGTCATCACGGAGCCATCGACAGAGTCGCCTATGGAAATTAGTTCGATTAAAAAAAAATGTTTTTTACAACAGAAGAGAAAAGCTAAAGTTACCAGAAGCAGATAGAACGAGTCTAGGTGCCTCTCAGAGCCATTAGTAAGGTTGTAACCTACCGCATTATGAGTTGAACGGGACTTGGGCATGGGTAACCTAAAAATCCACCACTCTCACCCAAAGCACCAGCAGAAGTAACAGCAGCGGTAACAGCAGCAGAGGAAAAGGGACAGAAGAGTGACGCACAAGGGACTATTTGAAACCAAGCATATGCACTGGCAAAGGCAGTCAGTGTTTGGAACTCAACAAGAAAACATCGAGGGAAAAAATTGCTTCAATCCGGAAGGATAGCAACTGGTCAAGGATCATTAACAGGACTACTCACAAACACAAGGATTAACAACTGGACAAGGATCAACAAGGATCAGCGCCAAGCTGAACTAAGCTTCAAGGACACAACGGAGATTAATGCAAAGGACATCAGGAAATTCGGCAGCAAGGACCACTATTTTCTCAAGGATATTCTAAACAGTAATCGGAGTAAACGTTTATTTTCTTTGGACAACATCGAGGGAGGAGCTACCCCGTCTCCAATAACTATATCCTACATTCAAGGATTTACTTATTCAAATAAACAAACTGGATCGAATTCTACCAACAGGCAAGATCTTTCTTATATATATTTGAACCATTGCAAAGATTTAGTTCAAAATATTTAAACCAAAAAACCACCTCGAAAGTTTCACCGACGGCGATAATCTCCTTGACGCGTCACCGTTACTTACTCTTCTTTGAACAAACATATATACATTTTATTTTCTGACCCCTCCCTTGCAGAATTTATTAAAAATTAAATAAAACATATATATTATAAGCATTGGTCAAATTGCACATTCATACCTTAGCTTATCGGTTTACCGCAGCCATCTTTAATCAGCCTACTGGGCGAACTCTGATATCCTTTAGCTGCTTATCACTTATACTACGACTCCGAGTCTTTACTAACATACTAGCAATGGGCGTTCATTGGATAAATCATCGTTGCAAAGCCGAGTTGGAAGTCCTTTGTGACGAATTCGGATTAGACACCGGTGGAATAGTGGAAGACCTAAGAAATCGGTTCCGTGAGTTCGCCTCAAGGGAGGATCATCATCCTGAGGTATTGAGTCGACTCGCAGAACTCGAAGCCCAATTTAGTGCCGGGGACAAGAAATTAGATGTAAAGCCACAGTCCAGAGCACCGTCGCCTACTCCGAAGGAATTATTTCTCACTACCGGTGGCACAGACACCACTATCGTTCTGAATCGCATTGTGGTTCTCGTTCCGGTTCTCCGACACCTTTCGACATGCCTGGCTCAAAGATTAACATCAAGTCCAGTGAGCGGAGTCGAGTCCATGAATCTATGGTAGGCCTACTGGAGCTATGCCTCGATCATGGAACGTATAACTAAATGGGTGTTTGTGGAGGGGCGGAAGGACCCGATACAGTCTCAAATGGTTGGCGGGTGCCAATATCTTCAGGGTCTCGTACGTGAGTAGAATGATTAAAACGCGCGAAAAACTTCGTTTTAATTCTATGTTTGATTTATTTAATTCACAAGGTATACCGACACACACACGAAATGGTTCGGTTTGAAAAGTGACAAATCGCAAAGTAAATTATAAAGGAGATGAACGGGTGTTCGGGTGAAAATCTCGATTCAGAATAATGGCGATGCCCATTGGAAAAAACCCAGTCACCCTCCTGGTGTGACCGTAGATGCCGAGGATCAAAAAACCCTCCTCACTCTTCACTGCTCTTCGCCGCTCACTGCTGTTCACCCGGTGGCGTGAACATACCGCCCCCTTGCAACATGTTGCAATTGCCACCCTGGACATATAAAGGATGGGGGACGGCAACGTTCTGGAGCGCCTAGATCCCACAGGAGCCGGAGACGACCCATCCGAACACGGTGCTCTGGGCTGCGGGAGTACCGCTATGACCGGGCACACAGCCTGGTTGGATGACCTCAGGATAGAGGTCTGCCCCGAGTACCACGGACACCGACGCCGGCCGATAGAAATAGGGGTCGGCCAGGATCAGGGTGGCGAATTTCTCCCGAACCGGCGCCGCCACTTCCCGGATGGGAGTGCGGATGAGCAAGTCCTCTTCGACCCGGAATATAACGTTCCGTCGGAACGTCTCGTCGGACCTCGACTCGAGGACGGCCGTACAGGCTGGTCGACCCCGACCTTGGTCACAGCTAACCCCAGGGACCGGGCAAAGGAGCGATTGATGCGGCTCTCAGCCGCACACGCATCGAGAAGGACGCGGGTCTCGAAGGATTTCGAGCCATTGCCCAACCGGAGAACTGCGGTTGGCAGGACAGTCGTCGTCCTGCGTGGAGCAGGGAGGATAGAGAGATTTCGGGTGCGCCTTCTGGGGAAGCGGAGCGGTCGGACGATGATCGGGAACAGGGTTGTAGCGGGGGTGCGCACGCCCGGAGGGGGGTGATTGGCTGCGACGCCGGGCGGAGGCACGTTGTCTCGGCGGTTGGTCGGCCATGTGGAGCAGGGTATGGTGCCTTTGCCCGCATCGTCGGCAACCATGGCGAGTCCGGCACGCGTCGGATGAATGCTCGTGTGCCAAGCAATTGGGACAATACTTGTTGATCAGCACCGCCCGGAGCCGCTTTTCCCCTCGGAGGTTCAGGAAGCGCTGACACTGCCGGAGTGCATGAACCCCCGACAGACCCGGCATCGGTACACGTTCGTGCCCTGCGGAGCAGCTCGTTTGCTGCGGTGGTGCGGCAGACGTGTGGGGGCCATGTCGCTATGAAGGGGGGAGCTGAACGAACTGTAACGAAAGAAATTACGTAGGGGGGAGTGGATTAGTCTATGCGCGGGAACGAACAACATGCACGGAGGACGAGGGACATTCAGGACTCAGGACTCCTGCTGTCTTGCAACAGAATAAGCTTCGCTACGGGTCTTCGGATAGACCCACGCGCGGTGGTGACATCAGCCACTCGGACGAGACCGTCAGCCCCGGGCAGAGTGCGCTCAATTCGCCCTAAGCGCCGCTCGTTGGAGGGGAGATGATCTTCGGACACGATCACGAGGTCGCCGGTCTGGATGCTGCGAGTCGGTGATTTCCACTTGTTCCGTTTGTGAAGCTCCTTGAGGTACTCACTCTTCCAGCGGCGGCAGAAAGCCTGCTGGATTGCCTTCAGTCGCTGCCATCGGTTGATCAGTGACATAGGCTCGACCAGAATTTCCGGTTCCGCAATGGATAAGAGCGGTCCTCCAATCAGGAAATGTCCCGGGCTTAGGGCCAGCAGGTCCTCTGGATCCTCGCTCATGGGAGAGATTGGCCTGGAGTTTAGGCACGCTTCGATCCTACACAGGAGAGTGGAAAGTTCCTCGAAGGTGTATTTGACAGTGGACGAGGACTTGTAAAACAGGGTCTTAAAACTTTTGACCCCTGCTTCCCACAGTCCTCCCATATGGGGCGCGCTTGGCGGAATGAACTGCCAGGATAAAATGTGCTGGGGAAATGCCTTCATTATATCAAGCTTGGTGGCGTTCAGGAAATCTTGTTCGAGCGCCTTTGAGGCCCCTACGAAGGTTTTGCCATTGTCGGAGTAAATGCGCTGTGGGCATTGTCTCCGTGCGACAAACCGAGAGAAGGCTGCAAGAAATCTTTCAGTGGTGAGGTCGGAGGTAGCCTCGAGATGGATTGCCTTCGTGCTGAAACACACAAAGACGCAGACATAACCCTTAGTTATGAGACACGCACGCCCGGTGTAATTTTTGATCTCGAACGGCCCTGCGAAATCAATGCCCGTGTGGGTGAAGGGCCTGGAGTACGTGATGCGTTCTCGAGGGAGATCACCCATCATCTGGGTCTGTAGTCGTCGACGATGAACGATGCAGATTTGCACCCCTTGAGGTGGGACTTCACCATGTTCTTGATCCGTGGGATCCAGAATTTGGTGCGCAGATACCGCACCATCAGTTGATTGCCGCCATGCAACGTGATGCGGTGGGCGAATTCGACAAGCAGGCGAGTGAAATGAGTACTATAGGGGAGGAGAATAGGGTGACGTTCATCATATCGGAGGGACTCAGCGGCCCGGAGTCGTCCGCAGGAGCGGAGTAACCCATGCTGGTCGAGAAATGGATTCAGATTGAGTAGCGTGCTGGATGATGGCAGGGGTCGCCCTTCCCCCAGGGCCCGTATCTCCGCGAGGTATTCCCGACGCTGAGAGGTCCGAATCAAGGCGCGCTCGGCGGAGAGAAGTTCGTCATTGGTGAGGTGAACCGTGGAAGGCGTCGAAATCCTTTTGGTGGCGAAGCGTAGGATGTACGCGATGACTCGTAATGCCCTACCATAATCCGAGAAACGTTCGCTGACGTCCTCGAGAGGGTGGTCGCGGTGGTGTGGCACTGGACTCGTTGCTCCAGCTGGGTGTCTGGGAGTTCGTTATGGGGAGTTGGCCAATACTCGGGGGCTCGCTGGAGCCAGTCCGGCCCATGCCACCAGAGTCTGCTGGCCGATAACTCGGCCGCGGAGACCCCACGGCTCGCCAGATCAGCGGGGTTGTCCTCGGAGCGCACATGTGACCAGCTTTGGCCACTGGTGCTTTTGGAGATGCTGGATACCCGATTGGCCACGAAGTGGACCAACTGCACGGGGGTTTATTGAGCCAAGCCAACACGATGGTAGAGTCGGTCCAAAACTGGGAGGTTGCAGGTGGGATTGGGAGTTCAGGAACGATCGACGCCCAGAGATCGGCTAGCAAAACCGCTCCGCACAACTCCAGCCGAGGCAGCGAGACTGTTTTGACTGGAGCTACACGGGTCTTAGCCGTTAATAAATGGACGTCTACTTGATCGCCGCACCGAACCCGCACATATAGGGCTGCTCCATACGCTTTCTGTGACGCGTCACAGAAGCCATGAAGCTCCCACGAGAGCTTATCGCTGGTGTTTAGCCAACGGGGAATGCGGAGTCGACTGAGGCCTGGGTAATCCTGCAGGAATTCGTGCCATTGCTGGAGCAGGAGAGGCGGCAGAACATCATCCCAGCCCAGTTCGGTAAGCCAGATTTGTTGCATGAATATCTTCGCTCGGATGACAAATGGGGCTAGCCAACCAGCGGGGTCAAAGAGTTTAGCGATATGGGACAGAACCTGCCTCTTGGTGATCGACTCCTTCAAGGGGGGGTCCGCTACGGTGAAGAAGAAGACGTCTTCGGCAGCTTGCCAGCGGATGCCCAAGGTTTTTGCAGTGCTCGCGTCTTCCAGCTCGAGAAAGTCCTCTCGCAGCAGGTGCTCTCTCGGAATGGCTTGAAGTACTTCCTTCTTATTGGAAGTCCACTTCCGAAGCGGGAAGCCCGCAGATTGGAGGGTCGCTTGAAGCTCTCGTATGGCGAGACGGGCGTCGGCTTCAGTGTGAGCGCCGGCAAGGACATCATCAACATACATGTAGTTCCGAAGGATTTCGCTCGCCTGAGGATACATCGCTTGCACGTCTTGTGCCAGTTGTAAAAGGACTCGGATCGCCAAGAATGGCGCGCAGTTAACCCCAAACGTGACAGTTTGTAACTCATAATCCTGAATATTGCCGCAGCGGTTTCGGTAGAGGATTCGCTGAAAGGGGGTATGCCTGGGGTCGACTCGGATTTGTCGATACATCTGCGTTATTCAGCGTTGAAAACGAATTGAAAGAACCGCCATTTCAGTACCTGAAGCGTGAGGTCGGCCTGAAGAGTGGGGCCGGTGTGCAAGACATCGTTGAGGCTGACGCCTTGTGTGGAGGGGCTCGACGCGTTAAATACCACGCGTACCTTAGTGGTGGTGCTATCGGGCTTAAACACCGCGTGATGGGGGAGATAGAAGTTTTTCCCATCTTGAGGCGACGTCACCCGAATCATGTGACCCAATTCCTGTACTCTTGAATAATGGCATCGTACTGCGTTTTTAGGACGGGATCCGTCTAGAAGGCGTGCTTCATTCCGCAGGAATTGAGCCAGCGCGATCGGTCTTGAGTGGCCCAAGTCAACGCTATTCGGACCTTTGAAGGGTAGGGACACAACATATCGACCGTCCTTTCCTCTTTGGGTGGTCTCCTGGAAGTTCCGCTCGCAGAATACGTCATCCTCCTTTTCCGGTTTTGCGGGAAGGTCTTCCACCTCCCAAAACTTGGTGAGGAGTACATCAAGTTTTGCTTCTGGCTAACTCGCGTCTGTGCCGCGAAAACTGATCGAGACACCGGGGGTCAGGCATGATAGCTCCACACAGAACCCATCCAAAGATGGTTTCTAGCCCGACGAACTCACCAATATCCTTTTTGATCCGTTCTCCGAGGATGTGGGGAAACAGGTCAACACCGATAATCATGTCAATAGGCGCGGGCTTGTTGTAGTACGGGTCAGCCAGGCGGCGATCGAGGCACTGCGTCGGAACCGTATTAAGGAATGGAGCTGTTGGAATGGCCCCTGACAATTTGGATACGACCAGGGCGGAGACCTCGATCTTGTTCAGTCTGTCACACGGGGGAGACAGCATTAGCAGACACACCTTGTCGGCGCAGCCTCCATCACTCTGGCCCATGCCAGTAACCGCAGCTGGGTAGAAGGGGGGCTGGACCATGCTGAAGACACGCTCGGAGAGAAAAGTTGAATCGGCCCCAGAGTCGATCAACGCCCGAATATGGTGATCCACACCCCGATGGTGCAGAGTGACAATCGCAGTGCCTAAAAGGCCTCTGCCTGGGGTAGATGCAAAATAACTTTGAGCATTTGTGAGCTGGTTGCTCGTGGACGGACCCTCTGTGGCGCTGGTGGTGGGACTTGCGCAGCGGACGGCGAGGACACGGACACATCACTAGGATGTAACAGCGTATGATGACGTTCCTTGCAGGTATGGCAATTATGCGCACTGGAGCAGCCCTTCACTTGATGACCGCGGGCAAAACAGTTCAGACAAAGTCCCTGCTGTCTAATGGTTTCCAGCCGCCTGTGAACAGGCATATCAAGAAAACTAGGGCAGAGCCGTATAGGGTGATTCTCCCGATGGCACAGCTTACAAGAAGCCGGTTTGAGCTGGGCTTTCGCGGGGAACGCTTGGACCTTCATCGTTGCAGAGGATTTGCGGGGGCCAAAGGGGATGGCTTGCACACTTGGGCCCGACTTATGTTCTTCGGTGGCATCCAGGACACGATACCGATCGGTAAGAAATTGGTTCAAATCGGACCAATTTGAGACGACAGTCTTATTTGGCACTGATTGCTCCCACAGGAGGATTGTGGCCTTCGGCAATTTGCTAGTGCAGATGGCGATAAGTAAGACATCCCAATTCTCCGTACTAACACCCGAACGCTCAAGCGCGGTAAGACACCCTTGAAACGCAGTCTGCAGCTCTCGCAAGGATTTGCCCGACTCTTGTGCCACCGCGGGAATCTGAAGGAGTTGTCTGGCTTGAGTCATGACAAGCAGACGGCTATTTTCGTACCGTGCGGTGAGGTTCTCCCACGCGGCCTGGAAACCCTCATTCGTCAGGGGGGACTTAGCTACGATGGTTCTCGCTTCCCCTCGCGTCTTGGTGTTCAGGTGATAGAGCTTCTCCACTTGTGACAAGTACGGGTTGGCGATATAAATGGCGGCGAACAAATCGCGGAATGTGGGCCATGCTAGGCTGTCGCCATCAAATGTCTCCACCTCACACGGAGGAACTCTATGCCCCGCCGGCCTCGACGGAGCGGTTGGCTGACGCATAAGACTCGTCATCTGTGCCGAGAGCTGTTCGATGCGTTCTCCGAACAACGTCCCGCATCGCACATACGCCGCATAAGCGTATTCGTGCTTCGCCTTGATGCGGCTTATGTTTGCCAAGCTTTCCTCGTCGGTTTGGACTGTCAAGGCCTTGTGACAACGGGAGTGTTCCATCTCGACAGTTGACCAAAGCGATTTGAGCTGCTCTAAGTGCATTTTAATAAAAACAAGGGCACTTCAGAAGTTAGAGCTTCACTCTCCCGAGCTTCGAACAGAGTCAATGCGTCGCACGCCAGAATGAAATCGGAGAGGGACATTCTGGAGTGTTCTCTGCGCTGTTGTGATACGGATCGGGTGACGGGAGCGTCAGAACAGTGCGTCACAACAACGTGCGGGATCTGGGTCTGGGTTGAAAGCTGGGAACGACCTTTGTGTTCACTGGAGTCTTTAACCGAGAATCTGCGACCCTGAGGGAGGCTGGACGAAGACGGACGGGATCTTGGGGATTCGCTGCGGCTGCGAACAGACGAGAACTTGCGCGAAATATCCGTACGCTTCACGGTCGCCGGAGTTATCGGAGGCCGAACCTTCTCCGGAGTTGAAGAGGGAGACGAAAGACCGTTAGACTTCGGCGCAGTCTTGGACGGCTCCGTGGACATACTCAGGGGACGACCTTACCGTCGAACACCGAATTTGTGGGTTTTTTTTTTTGTTTTGAAAAAAAACCACAGGAAATGAGAAGTGGACTGTATGAGGACGCAAGAGCTTTCTCACTGTGCACCGCAGGATTGCGGGAGAATTATCTCGCGTGCGGCTCGGAAACGGAGCCCTTTTAATGGGGATAGATGCGGAACAATATACGAACGCACGAGTGCGGATCAAAACTTGCACGTAGACAAAGCTAAACGATTACAAAACAAGTTTGTATGGATTCGTAAGTAACGCTGGGAGTACGTATAAAACAAAACACGGAGGAAATACATAAATAAAGATGTATAGGATAAAAGAAAATACGTTTTTGTATAAATCTGGATCTGGATATATATATGTGCGCACAATACTGGCCGGAAAAATTATATATAGAATTTATAAATATGGACGGATGTATAAATATGGGCCCGATAGTGCTGGAAAAAATATATATATGTATTTATTTATAAATATGGGCGGATATATATATGAGCGCAAAAGGCTGGCCGGAAGAAATATATTTATAATTTTTGAATATGAATGGATATATAAATATGGGCCCGATAGTGCTGGAAAAAATATATATGTATTTATTTATAAATATGGGCGGATATATATATGAGCGCAAAAGGCTGGCCGGAAAAAATATATTTATAATTTTGAATATGAATGGATATATAAATATGGGCCCGATAGTGCTGGAAAAAATATATATGTATTTATTTATAAATATGGGCGGATATATATATGCGCGCAAAATACTGGCCGGAAAAAATTTTATATATATAATTTATGAATATGGACGGATATATAAATATGGGCCCGATAGTGCTGGAAAAAATATATATGTATTTATTTATAAATATGGGCGGATATATAAATATGGGCCCGATAGTGCTGGAAAAAATATATATGTATTTATTTATAAATATGGGCGGATACATATATGCGCGCAAAAAGTTGGCCGGAAAAATTATATAAATGATTTATAAATATGGACGGATATATAAATGTGGGCACGATAGTGCTGGAAAAATTATATATGTATTTATTCATAAATATGGGCGGATACATATATGAGCGCAAAAAGTTGGCCGGAAAAATTATATAAAAGATTTATACATATGGACGGATATATAAATGTGGGCACGATAGTGCTTGAGAAATATATATGTATTTATTTATAAATATGGGCGGATATATAATTAGGCGAAAAAAGGGAATCGGAAATAATGTGATTTGAATTTGGCGCGCTTGAGCCGCCTATCGATATCACGACTCGACTCACGTGTCACCACTACTCCGAAAACAGCTGTGGGCCGTTGTTTATATTTTGATGTTGTTGTTTAATTATGTTAATAATTTTTTTTGTGGTTGTGCAAAAAAAGAGAAAACCAAGAACAAAAGAACGCTTTTACACACCGCGAGTGTTGTGCGCGAAGGCAAACAAAACAAACGATCAATGCATGTGGACAAATGCTTGATCTATGTATGTACGTACATGCATAAGTACACAGGTGAGTATATAGATATGTGTGCACACGCGTTGTTCACAACAAAAATAACGTAAGTAATTGTCATTTAATTGGAGGTGGGGTGGTGTTAAATCAATGCGCGACACCGGAATGGATTATGTGTTGTGGATATGTACATATGTGCAATGTATGACTATGTAAGTATGTATGTACATATGTAAGCAAGTGCACCGGTTTCCAAAGACGCGCGTGGGGAATTAATTTCGCACCTAATTCGAACGCGCAAGAAATCGCGGTGCATACGTTAAGTGCTATTAAAAAAAAAACAATATTTTTTGGCCTTTTGTGTTGTGGTAAATGTGTGAAGGGATTATATGTACATGGATATGTACATATGCGCGTACATCAACAGATGACGATGTGTGTATGTACGTAGATACGCGCGTGCGGAAATTAGTTTGGCATTAAAAATAATTATTTCAACACATAAGAAAACGCGGTGAACACTTGGATTATTATTTTTTTCTATTTTTTATAACACTTTAATATTTTTTTTTGTTTTTTAACCCTTTACGCGGACTTGGCAAACAGCTGTGGAAATTACATGTACATGTGAATGCATATGTAAAAGAGGTGGATTTGGACAAGTGCGGGGAAAAATATAAATAAAAATGGAAATGTAATGTAAAACGAGAACGTTGGACAAACACCCTAAGGATTAGGAACTACCATGGACCCTTGGAACAGGTCAGGTATGTACATACAATATGTAAAAGTGTGTAGGTCGCTATGGAGAAGCGGGAAAACCTCACACTTTTATTAGTATGTAGGGGCAAATGAAACGAATAATGAAATTTTTGTACTTATCAGGAATTCCGCCGATGCAAGCTGGAGGAGCGGAAGGATATCCGGCTCGAAGGACCAATGTTTGTGGAGGGGCGGAAGGACCCGATACAGTCTCAAATGGTTGGCGGGTGCCAATATCTTCAGGGTCTCGTACGTGAGTAGAATGATTAAAACGCGCGAAAAACTTCGTTTTAATTCTATGTTTGATTTATTTAATTCACAAGGTATACCGACACACACACGAAATGGTTCGGTTTGAAAAAGTGACAAATCGCAAAGTAAATTATAAAGGAGATGAACGGGTGTTCGGGTGAAAATGTCGATTCAGAATAATGGCGATGCCCATTGGAAAAAACCCAGTCACCCATCCTGGTGTGACCGTAGATGCCGAGGATCAAAAAACCCTCCTCACTCTTCACTGCTCTTCGCCGCTCACTGCTGTTCACCCGGTGGCGTGAACAATGGGGAATTGCCTTTAGCGGATCTATCTATCTATTTCATAGAGCAAATAGAGGCTCGAGCCGCAACGTACCGTTTGAGTTTGGAGACTCTGCCTCCGATTGACCGGACGGGCCGAAAGTTGGTGGCAAACAAGCGGTTATCCGGAGATGACATGAGTCGACTTCAAGTCCGAATTTTTAGAGTTCTTTCTACCCCCACGCTATTTCGAGAAACTAGAGGATAGCATACGCGCTCGAAAGCAACGCCATCAGGAGTATCTAGTAGACCTTCGGTTGATGATTATCATTACTCGACGTTACAGGAACTCGACAGGATCTACGAAAATTTTTTTCCAGACTACAAGCTGTATACCCGACGAAATGATTTCCAAACGTTACCCGGCTTAACCAAGTTGGTGGTAAGAAAATCGGCAGAGTCTCCGTTAGGGTTGCGACAGAATTATCAGCAGAGTCATCAACAGAGTTTTCGACAGGATTAATAATTTCATCAACAGCGTATTCCAGAGAGAATTATTAATGAAGTCAGCTACTGAGTTACCGACAGAGCTAACGATAGAGTCACCAACGGAACCATCGACAGAGCCATACTCGGAAATCAGTTGGAAAAAAAATAGGAATAAGAAAAAAATATATATAGATGTAACACGCGCAGAACCAGGTCACGCTAAGTAAGAATAGCGGCAGAGTCTCCGGCAGGGTTTCTACAGAATGATCAGCAGAGTCATCTACAGAGTTTTCGACAGGATTAATCAATTCAGGGAGAATTATTAATGGAGTCAGCTACTGAGTTACCGACAGATCTAGCCATAGAGTCATCAACGGAGCCATCGACAGAGTCGCCTATGGAAATTAGTTCGATTAAAAAAAAAATGTTTTTTTACAACAGAAGAGAAAAAGCTAAAGTTACCAGAAGCAGATAGAACGAGTCTAGGTGCCTCTCAGAGAGCCATTAGTAAGGTTGTAACCTACCGCATTATGAGTTGAACGGGACTTGGGCATGGGTAACCTAAAAATCCACCACTCTCACCCAAAGCACGAGCAGAAGTAACAGCAGCGGTAACAGCAGCAGAGGAAAGGGACAGAAGAGTGACGCACAAGGGACTATTTAAAACCAAGCATATGCACTGGCAAAGGCAGTCAGTGTTTGGAACTCAACAAGAAAACATCGAGGGAAAAAAATTGCTTCAATCCGGAAGGATAGCAACTGGTCAAGGATCATTAACAGGACTACTCACAAACACAAGGATTAACAACTGGACAAGGATCAACAAGGATCAGCGCCAAGCTGAACTAAGCTTCAAGGACACAACGGAGATTAATGCAAAGGACATCAGGAAATTCGGCAGCAAGGACCACTATTTTCTCAAGGATATTCTAAACAGTAATCGGAGTAAACGTTTATTTTCTTTGGACAACATCGAGGGAGGAGCTACCCCGTCTCCAATAACTATATCCTACATTCAAGGATTTACTTATTTCAAATAAACAAACTGGATCGAATTCTACCAACAGGCAAGATCTTTCTTATATATATTTGAACCATTGCAAAGAGTTTGTTCAAAATATTTAAACCAAAAAACCACCTCGAAAGTTTCACCGACGGCGATAATTCTCCTTGACGCGTCACCGTTACTTACTCTTCTTTGAACAAACATATATACATTTTATATTTTCTGACCCCTCCCTTGCAGAATTTATTAAAAATTAAATAAAACATATATATTATAAGCATTGGTCAAATTGCACATTCATACCTTAGCTTATCGGTTTACCGCAGCCATCTTTAATCAGCCTACTGGGCGAACTCTGATATCCTTTAGCTGCTTATCACTTATACTACGACTCCGAGTCTTTACTAACATACTAGCAATGGGCGTTCATTGGATAAATCATCGTTGCAAAGCCGAGTTGGAAGTCCTTTGTGACGAATTCGGATTAGACACCGGTGGAATAGTGGAAGACCTAAGAAATCGGTTCCGTGAGTTCGCCTTAAGGGAGGATCATCATCCTGAGGTATTGAGTCGACTCGCAGAACTCGAAGCCCAATTTAGTGCCGGGGACAAGAAATTAGATGTAAAGCCACAGTCCAGAGCACCGTCGCCTACTCCCGAAGGAATTATTTCTCAACTACCGGTGGCACAAGACACCAACTATCGTTCTGAATCGCATTGTGGTTCTCGTTCCGGTTCTCCGACACCTTTCGACATGCCTGGCTCAAAGATTAACATCAAGCCCAGTGAGCGGAGTCGAGTCCATGAATCTATGGTAGGCCTACTGGGAGCTATGCCTCGATCATGGAACGTATAACTAAATGGGGAATTGCCTTTAGCGGATCTATCTATCTATTTCATAGAGCAAATAGAGGCTCGAGCCGCAACGTACCGTTTGAGTTTGGAGACTCTGCCTCCGATTGACCGGACGGGCCGAAAGTTGGTGGCAAACAAGCGGTTATCCGGAGATGACATGAGTCGACTTCAAGTCCGAATTTTTAGAGTTCTTTCTACCCCCAGGCTATTTCGAGAAACTAGAGGATAGCATACGCGCTCGAAAGCAACGCCATCAGGAACCATACAAGGAGTATCTAGTAGACCTTCGGTTGATGATTATCATTACTCGACGTTACAGGAACTCGACAGGATCTACGAAAATCTTTTACCAGACTACAAGCTGTATACCCGACGAAATGATTTCCAAACGTTACCCAGCTTAACCAAGTTGGTGGTAAATTATGAGACAATTCGATTGGAGCAAGGCAGCGAGGACTCAGCGCATTCTTGGAAAAGGAGCAACACCGTTCAAAATAAGCCCTTGGATCATATGCCTTCCAGCCTAAACGGGACTGCTTAATGTCAACTCTCCGAAGCACTAGTGGATACCAGTACAGCTTGCCGCAAATGTGCGGGAGCTGGCCACTTCGCACGAGAATGCACGAAGCCCCGTGTGTTGTTCTGTTGGCAGGGTACGTACCATCGAATGTTGCCGTCGTTCGGGAAACGGGCCAAACCTCCGTCTCAATCTGGGCCAGACGGAGGGACCAGACCAGGACCTCAGCCCAGTAACCCCCTCCTCCTAAAGAAAGACCGCATCCAACTCCATGTCTTCGTCAATAGAAAACCAATGGTAGGTACCTTGAATTCAGGAGCGAACAAGAGTTTCATAAACGAGGAAGTGGCTCTTCAGCACTTCGCTCCGTTCCTTCTGCGAGACATTCATACTAATATTAACCTTGCCGATAATACTCGGGCAGCAATCAAAAGTTCTCTTAGGGCAACCATCAGTCTCGGGCACAGACCGTACATATGACATTGTTAGCGATGCCATCGATGATGGATCCTCTTATTCTGGGTGTGGATTTGCTTCGGAACATAGGAACTTCTATACGTTGTGGAGGTTATCTGTTACAGTTGCCCCTTTTCGATAAGACCCACAGCCCAGTCAACTCTACAATTCAGCCATCACTAGTGGCGGATGACCATAGGCAGCCTGATGCTCAAATAAATCTACTGGATCCTGCAGAAACGTCCGCTACGCCCAAGGATACCTCTGACTCTCAGCATAGCAACAAACCAGTATGTCAAGCAGGCTCAGTTTTGCCGCCTCCAACACCTGACGCTGTCCGTAAAAACCCATTCCGCCGGCCCGGCAGCAAAAAGGAACCGGTAACCGAGGTGGACACCCGATTAGCCTTAGTAGAAGCTGAGATCCGTGACGAGGATTTCAAGCCAGAACTATCATCCAGTATGGAACAGGAGACACTAGAGCCGGAACTTCAAGCGGTTCTTGACGCGGAAATCACTAAGTTCGACGGACTCAACGGCGTTACCCAAATAGCACAACATGTCATTGTATTGAAGCACGATCGACCCATGAAGCAGAGGTATTATCCCCGTAATCCGGCCCAACAACAAATTATCAATGAAACCGTAGACGCACTGCTGAAGGAGGACCGTTTTGATCCATCCAAAAGCCCTCACAGCTCACCAATCGTGTTGGTAGGTAAGAAAACTGGTGATACTCGGATGTGTATAGACCTTCGACAACTGAACGCTCAGGCAGTGCGTGATGCATACCCCTTGCCTCATATACACCATATCCTAGAGAAATTGAGGAACGCGAAGTACATTTCTACTCTAGATTTAAATAGCGGGTATTGGCAAATACCCTTAGAGGCCAAAAGTAGAGAGTGTACAGCCTTCACAGTGCCCGGACGCGGGTTATTCCATTGGAAAGTCATGCCCTTCGGGTTACGTCGCCACACTTCGCCACGTTCCAGAGGGCTTTGGATAGTGTGATTGGACCCGAAATGGAACCACATGCCTTCGCGTACCTAGACGATATTATCGTAATCGGAAAGACGCTCGAGGAACACCTCTCACACCTGCTTGAAGTCTTTCGACGTCTACGAGAAGCCAATTTAAGAATCCGAGACAAATGTCGTTTCTTCAAAAAACGGATCCAGTTTCTAGGTCATGTTGTCAGCGAGGATGGTATCCATACTGACCCTGAAAAGGTAGCAGCTATCCGTAACCTTCAGCCACCAACCAATGTCAAGGAGTTACGTCTATGTCTCGGTATCGCCCTTTGGTATCGTCGGTTCGTACCCAACTTCTCCGACACGGTCCAACCTCTCACAAGTTTGTTAAAGAAAGGTTTGAGTTGGTTTTGGAACGTAGAGCAACAACAGGCGTTCGATGCACTCAAGACGCGTCTCACCACTGCCTCTGTCCTAGCTTGTCCAGATTTCGCTGTAAAGTTTTGCCTACAGACTGATGCCAGCGATGTTGGCCTCGGCGCAATGCTCACTCAGAGTATCGACGGTGCAGAAAGAGTCATTGCTTACGCTAGTCGACGTCTCTTGAAGGCGGAAGAAAACTACTCGACTAATGAGAAAGAATGCCTAGCAATAGTCTGGGCCATCAGGAAATATCGTTGCTATTTGGAAGGCTATTGCTTTGAGGTGATCACGGACCATTTGGCTCTCAAATGGCTAAACTCGATAGAAAATCCGACGGGGCGTGTGGCCAGATGGGCGCTTAGACGAGGTAAGCTGAACGTGATTGCCGATGCCTTATCGCGACAACCTTTGGATGTACTACACTGGGCACAACTAGTAGATCCGGAGTGCAAATGGTGGCAAAAGATGCGGCAGCACGTCACGTAACACCCTGCGGATTTCTCAGACTATGTATTCGAAAACGATGGCGAGCGATAACGGTACCCAGTTCACTAGCAAGCTTTTCAAAAACTTCTGCAAAACGTCCGGAATTATCGAACCATCAAGACCATGATTGCACAATACCTGGAGAATGGGCAAAACACTTCCAGAAATAACACTAGCGATCAACTCAAGCGTCAACGACACCACCGGATTCAGTCCAACTTACATCATATTAGGTCGGGAACCCCGTATGCCCGGCGCTCTTTATGACCAAGTAACGGATGTCGCCGGTAACGAACCCCCTAGCCCTGATGAACGCATCCGACGAATGGAAGATATTTTCAAGCTCGTACATGAGAATCAACTGAACGCGACCCAGAATCAAAAGAAATACTACGACCTGAGACGACGCGACTGGCGTCCAAACATCGGGAGCATGGTCATGCTCAAGCAAAATGTCCTGTCTAATGCCAACGAAGGCTTCAATGCCAAACTGGCGCCTAAGTATAAAGGCCCGTATAATAATCAAGTTTCTTTCTTCAATAGTGACGACAGCGAACCACCAGAACTCGGTCTTTCTGAAGACATCGGCCTCGGGACACCTCGTACCCACGGCCCGCACGAGGCCACTGATTAACGATCTTTCAAGGGGGATGTCGGATCCGGTGAGGCAAAATTGCCCAGAAGAGACATTCGTCTCGGCTGCAACCACACTCTTTGGGTCAGCTCCAGTGCCTGTGTGCCCACCGGACATGGCCCTCGCACAATATCGGCAAGATATGGCTACGCCCCCGCTCCCCCGCTCGTCTGGCCAGCGCTCGCCCCAGCAAACGACACCGCTGCTACATCAACTCACGCCAGCCTTGGGCTAACGACTCGAGGCCCTTTGCGCCGATCTACGGCAACCTATGTGTCGGAGGCCACGCCCGCAGCTTCTAACTGGGTCCTCGCACCACCAGAATGGATCGTCGACACCCCGGATAGACGGGTACCCGCTGAGATCCGAGATCGGGTGGAGGTAATCCGTCACGATGGACCCCGCCGAAACCACCGCTTCCTCATGTGGGCGGAAGATCATCTGTTCCGCATCGAGATCAAGTTACATGGGCGAGTCACGATCCGTTTCGTCCGTTCGAAATAAGGACACCGTGTGACGAGTCACATTTTCATTGCAGTTTAAACTACGCCCATGTGGGGCCCCTCTTTATTGTTACTTATATTTTTCATACGCCCATGGAGGGCACATTAAATACCTCAACATGAAAACTAACTGTAATTCTTTTTTTCTAATAGTCAATACTTACGATCGACGCCTCCCTCTCTTTCTAGCTACCGCCTGGATGCGGCTGCAGCGTCGACGCGTTGCGGAAAGAACAACCTCCCGACAGCGGATGCTGCGCTGCATGCCGACGCCAAAGAGCCCATGAGAAAATTGAAAGTGAGAGAGAGAGACGGCGATCGTGACGCGGGCCAAAGCACAAGACGCATCGAATGTTTTCACCGTTAGGACATAAGTAGGCAGAGCAAGGGTGGATTTCGACAGCGAGTTAGAATTAGGAGAAAATCACTTCGCCAGTAACCACGAGAGTGATAAATTGTCGAGTGAAACAAACAAGAGAAGTCTCAGTGAAAAATCAACAAGTGTAACCAAGTGTAGCAGAAGACAAAAGACAGAGTACCCTAAGGAGATACTTCAGGATTAGCAGGTGAGCCCATGACCAAAGTACCTCCCCTTGTTTTGCTTGAGTGCGGTAGGGACCTAGATTTCAAAATATGTTTAGGATTAATTAATTATTAATAAACGTTATAATATGATCATTTAACCCACCCGGCATTATTTCTTTATTCGGAACTGAATCTATGTATACCCTTTCCCTTCCCTTCTCCTTGGCCACTTAACCATTTGAGTGGAGCCGAAGGACCAGCGGACTTCTGCAGGATGAGTTATTCTCCTGCAGACGAAGTCAGTCGCTGGTCTCTAGGCTCAGTCACTCAAGGTGAGGAGGCAATGAATCTTGGCCAAGCGGGCTTCGCTTGGCAGACGAGATCAGTCGTTGCTACTCCTCTTGGACTCTCCTCCAACTCCTTTCCCTTCCCCTTTCCCCCCTTCATGTGGTCTCAGTCGCGAATCCTAATACTCATCAAGGTCTCCAGATCAAATAAATGTTCTGTAGACTGGACTCTGGGACTGAGAATTGTACCCCAGCCAGAGCTTCCTTACAAGGCCATTGCAAAATCGATTGGTTGATCTTGTCCATCCACTGTTTTAACTTGGGAGCCAATGTTGAACCCACGCCGGTTCCCGCCGGTATCTAAGAGACCTTGTTCACGAAAATTCAACAATGATACTTCCGCATACAATCTTCCATCCGACTTTTCATGAATCATTGACGAAATAAGTAAACGCTTAGTTTGTCTAACTGCTTTCCAAAAAGTTCGCAATCGAATAGTAGATCTCTTTGGTCGTGACCGAGTTAACATTGGGTTGCTTCCGAAAATTCTACTACGCACTTTGAGATAATTTCTCAAACGTTCTTGATAGGGTTTCACTGACGATATAACTTGCGTCTTATCGTAACAGTTAAAAGGTAAGTCTGGTACTTGGTTTGCTTGCTCTATTGGTTCTGAGCTAGCCGGTTAATCAGGTAATATTTCAATAAAAGATTTTTCGGGGCCATCCGAGCTTTCACAGATGGACCCTTCACTAAGTTTTCCGCTTTCTTGGCGATACAATTTTTACATTGGGGTTTATATACGTTTTTCTAGCCACACCCGTAACAAAATATAGTGCGAGGCTCTAAGCAGTTGTGTCAGCCATGTCCCTCTGCATCACAATTCCAACACCGAAATACTTTAAATCCATTTAAATCCATCTTTTCGGAGAGTTCGAACTTTTCTGGCTCTTCTACTTCCGCAATGTTGCGTTTAGCATACTGAAAATTGCCTGAAGATTTATTTGCTTTCCTAGAGACTACATCCCCTAATAAATTTTCGCGCATTTGCACTAGCTTTCGAAGATGAGGTGTAGAGAGAATAGGTATATACAACAATTCATGACGAATGTCTGGCAATAAATTACGTGTGAGCAACTGAATGAGTTGTTCTTCGTCTATGCTTTTCGACATACGTGACATCTGAGTCATAATCTCATCGTAAAAGTTCGTATATACAAGGTAAAAGGTATATACAACAATTCATGACGAATGTCTGGCAATAAATTACGTGTGAGCAACTGAATGAGTTGTTCTTCGTCTATGCTTTTCGACATACGTGACATCTGAGTCATAATCTCATCGTAAAAGTTTTCAAAGGTTTCTTCTACCTTTTGTTTACGCCCACGAATATCTTCTAGTATATCTACATCACTTCTGTAATCTTTATATTGATATTTCATGGCTGTACAAAATTCTGACCTCTTTAAGTTTACTACATCTCTACGGTATCTCCAATACTACTCTTTAGCTTTGAGTAATAAAAGAATATGCAAATTTTTGAATACTGCATCAAAATCTTGGTCTAAGCAATCCTGCGTTAACGTTTTGATACGATAAAGTAACTCTTCGACCGTAACTCCTTTTGACGAACCGTCAAATTTTACATTCCAACTATGAATTAGCTGTGTAATTTTATCTGGGTTATGACCTGTTCTGCTTGGTCTGACTGTAGATGAACTCTATTTGATAACTAATTTTGTCATAATCAATTTCTACCGAGGCTCGCGCTGGTCTTCTACATGCGTCCAAGCTTCTACGAGGTATATTGGACCCATTTCCTTGAGGTCTTCCTCGTTGTTTTCTTATCGTTGTGGGTCGGTCTCTTGCAGACATCTCTATATTTGCAGTTGCTTGATTAGCTTGTTCACCCCCACTAAAATTTCTACGAGAGCGTGTATTTGGGCCTTTCGGCACCACTCCTGTTGTGATTGCACCTATGTTGACAGGACGTTCGGATTCTCTGCAAATGGCACGTTTTGCACTTCTAAATCTGCTCTACGTATCGACGCATTACAAACTTGACATACATTAAACTGATCAATCCATTCTGATATACAATTTTTATGAAATAGATGATGGCATGAAGTTTTCACCACCAACTCTTGCGTGGCCAATACTGCTTTCTGACAAATTGAGCATAACGCATCTGAGATCTCATGAGCTAAGTTTTCTTCACTCCTGGTGAGAACCATTTTGACAAATTTCTGGTTAATTGTAATATTTTAATAATAATTCGTTATTAAATTTATCTTAAATAATATCCTTCCTTTAATGTGAATTTGAAGGCACTATCTTATATTTTCTAATAATGAGTCCTATACTCTAATATATCCCAAAATAAATTTAGGAAAATGAAAGAAAAAGATTAAAGAATACACTGGAAATAATTTTAGATGCATCAATCTATTAACTGGTCAGGATTTAGCTTAGCCAAAAACCTGAATTTCCTAGCATAGTTTATGATGCACTATTTTAGTTATAAGATTCCATTTGCACCTGGTGCTTTCGAAAAAGAGAAAAAAAAAGATTGGTTGTTTATTTTTTCCTTTTATATAATGCCAATATTAATTCAACTTTGAATTGATTGGTCTTTATAGCTGCTTCGCAATTATAAAGAATTCCAAAACTCCAATCCATTGATCGAATCTATAGCAAATACACAGGAGAAAAGAGAAAAAAAATAGAAAGAAACAAAAAGATCCTCCAAGCTATTGGTTTAGCGCTCTAGTGGTCGTAGACGTCAACACTCTACGTTACGAATTCCAAGCTAGACTTAAATCGCCAATACCAGTATTAGAGTAACAGAAATTATGCGAAAAGACGAAGTTTACTTAGCCAATCCTACTACTAGAGGTCGCTGTGGCGGAATTACTACCATACGATTTCCCTTTAGTTGCATAGAGACCGCATACATAACATTCAAACTTTACACAAAAATAGAATGAAAAGAGAATACCATCTACGTCCTAAGGAGTGTTTTAGTGGTCGCTAAAACAAACTACAAAGTCTGGCTACAAGACGAATTCCAAGCTAAATTTCCCTCAGTCAGTAGAGAGCAAAAAGAAGAAAGAAATAAAAAAAATCAATGACACATTCGGTCTTTTCTGACGAAGGCTCAATATGGTCTGATGTTATTCGACCCCCTTTACACAAAATGTAAAAAAAAAAAAATTTAAGTCAACCTCTCGTCCATGGGACCAACTCTTGCCCTAAAGAGTAAGACCACGTTTTTTTAGCCTCACCATTCTAGGACCTTTCGTTACGGCCCCACGTTGGGCGCCAAATATGTAATAGACTCTGACACATGACGACAAAATCTTAAAAAAAAATTGGGACATCCCGCCTTATATATGTATTAGCTAAAGAGAACTACACATATATATCAATAAAATAAAGTAGCAGTCTAACACTCCTGTTTTACACCCTGTAACTGTCGACATAGGTCAGCAAAACACAAAGGTTATTGACACTGCGATCCTTTTGCTCAATAAAATGGAGGCAGAACGGATAAACCTACTCCCGCTGTTCCACCAGGACTATACCTCGATTTCCAACTAGAGTTAACCGAACCACTTGAATTATATTGAGAACGCGTGTGATAGACTTTAGAGAAGATGTTTAGTATGCATATGACTGCTCAATGGGATTCATAAACGACTAGCAAAAACAGCCTGTGGGGGGGTTCTTTGTGAACGTCATAGCTAGTATTTTCACAGCGTATTTTATGTATGTCGGCTATCCATATTAGCCGAATCCCTTTCCTGGATTTTTATTAGAGAAGAAACCAAAAGAGTTACGGACATCATTTCTTGCAGGCGCTATAGCTGATAATTGCGCTCCGCGTCTGTACCCACCCTACCACCCTACAAAGTTATCGCAGACTCCCAAAACGAAAGCTATGACTTCTTCTTCTACATCAGGGAACTAAAGAAATTAATGATTCATAATGAACTTAAAATTTATTCAAACATTTCAAAATAATTAGCATCGTCGTGCTATAGGTTCGATCAATTTGATCTACAAAAATTCTTCATTTTCAAAACAATGTTTAGCTAAATAGCTAAATCTCGTTACAAATCCGATTATAAAGGTTGCAAATGTTGCATATTGGTTCTTATTACTAATAATTACTCTACTACTTAATATTCATGATTTCCCAACTTTACGGTAATTAAACTTTAAACATTAATTCAAAAACAAATTAAAAGAAAAAAAGAATAAAAATATACATTTATGTGTTCTATGATTCATCTGTTAGTGACCATGCTAAAGCGGGTAAATTAAAATCACCTACAACTATGAGCATGTCTTGACACGAAACTAAAGAGGAGACAAACTGAATTGCCTCTAAATGATTTAAATATACCACCATGTCTGACAATGGTGGAATATAGGAACAAGTAATGAAAGCATTAAAAGATTTAAAATTTACTTTAACACCGACAAACTCAATCTCCTGGGTACTAGAAAATTGAATCATTTCAGATGATAAAGCAGCATCCACAGCTATCAGAACGCCACCACCTATTCGAGAAATCCGGTCACGTCTGAAAATAGAAAAGTTTGTGGAAAAAATCGATGCATCAGCAATATCAGGTTTTAGCCACGTCTCTGTGAAAGCTAGAATGTTATGCTCAAAAGAAAGACTATCTACATAGAGATTAGGAAGTTTAGATTTCAGTCCTCTAACGTTCTGGTAACCCAGGTTAAGGGACGAAGCTAGTTTTTTGACACACCAGCAGATGCTGATGTGGCAGGAATAGTATTAGTTGTTGTTGTAGGCAAGCGAATCGGTTGCCGATTTTTCTTTTTTACAGTATATTCCTTAACTATTATATGTATAGGCCAAAAATCTTCTCGACATATAGTGTCGAAGATATTGGCAGAAACACTAATTTTAAAGGACGAAATGTCCCGAGAATAAGAAAATTTAAACTTCTCCACCGCAATATTCGAGACGTTAACTTTCTTCCGAATATAGGCTATTACATCATCAGATGTGACAACAGGGTCTAGCCTAGAAACAAATATATGTTTCTTTGGTGGTATGCAAACGAGAGGCCGCGGTCCCGAAGCGTCAGCCGCAGCAGTAACGTTGGACAAGTCACCCACTGCAGCAGTCAACTTGTTCACGGGGCCCTCGATACTTTTACAACTATCGGCAATTTCCATTGGAATGGGTAATTGCCCAGACACATCGGACACTACAATAGGCATCGTTTTTAAGAGATCATTCCCAGGTGATACCGGTAATTCATTACTAATAGCATTCACAACCGGGCTCTTAAACGATATCAATTGCTGTACATTAGGAGTGGACGGTGCATGAGACCGGTCGGGGACGATAAGAGACGCTGGCGGATCTACAGATACAGAAACACCCCAAGGACTGGTCCTTTTACGTTTCGGAGACTCATTCATAAGCGATAAACTTCTGAACTGAGTCTCCACCGCAGTAAACTCCGCTTGGAGTTTATTAAAACCTGCCCTTAAAGTGTCAAAACTATCTCTAGTCCGCCTCATGAAAGAGCGCATCTCATTCTCGACCTCCCGGCAAGCATCACATCCATATTTTAAGCCACCACCTTTAGCAATAGACTCCTTGATTCTGCCTGTGTAACCTGCACACTTGACGTGAACCGCATTGTCACACAACCAACAAAGAATATAATCATGGGAGTCAACCGCATTAGTGGCAACTATGCAATTATTTTTTGAGCAGACAACCATTTTATCAAAAGTTTAATTTAATTACAAGAGGAAATATAAAAAATAAAAATTCTAAAGGTAAAAAATCTGTGTATAAGAATATACTGACCAGTTCTGACACAAGGGTTAATGTGCAGAGTAAGCCTTCACAACTAAAGAATAAAAAGAAATGAAAACACAAAAACAAAAACACGTATCACAGAGTCGCGGGTAGGCAAAAGACGAGAGCGCAAATCAATCAAGAATAGGAAAGAGCGGGAGAGCGCGTCAAATTGAACACATGCAACAACAATTTGTACACAAGAGCGCGAGAGTTAGTTAAAACGGTAAAGACACAAAAGCAAAAGAGATAAACAAAACAACAACACCGCTAATGCAAGTATTGTTGTAAGTTTTGATTTTATTTAAATTTAAACAAAAACGACAGCAAGAATTCGCGAAATGAAAATAAAATTCGGATGTTGTAATTGTTATTAATTAAACCGATAATTTAAGAGTTTTATATAAGTATTTAATCGCGAGAAAAAATAAAAGTTGATAAGCGCAAAAAAAACACGTCCGTCCTCTGCAACGAGTGAAAGTTTTTTTTTTTTGAAATGAATTCTTTTTATTCATTCGTTTTAAAACGCCTTAAGTTAATTGGTTAAATTCAAAATTAGCTTTCTTTTGGAAAAACAAAGCTTCCTTGGGCCATAACGAATATTTAAAAAAAATGGGCGAAATTGGTTCATTCTTTATTGACTTATTAGATTAAAAAAAAACGGCTTACAATTTTATATATATAGATAATGTATGGCAGCACAACTGGTATATTGAGGCTATATGTTATACAACACTATACGTTAGAGGTATACGTTGTACAACACTGGTTCGTTATTTGAATTCATTTTATTCATTCATTTTAAAACGCCTTTACTTAATTGGTTAAACTGAAAATTAACTTTCTTTTGGAAAAAAACCCTTCTCTGGGCCACAACGAACATTTACAAAAAAAAATGGGCAAAATTGGTTGATTCCTGAATGACTTATTAAATTACAAAAAAACGGCTTACAATTTTATATACGACTTATATAGAATTTTATATTTATAAGGAAAATTGGTTTTGATACACTTACAGCTTGTTAATTTTTCCCACGCAGAAAGATCTTTCGTTGTGTTGTTGTCGCTGTTGAAAATAGGAAGGTTTACATATTCCAAATAGAGCTAAAGCATCTAGTTACATTGTGAATTTACATGCATACTCAAATTCTGAAAAATGAAAATTATTAACTAACGAAAATATACACTGGCATTGAATTCCATTTCCTTTAAAATTGAACTATTTAGCCAACAAACAAAAAAAATGAAATTCAATGTAAACTTAACTTAAAATTGATTCTAACTACTGTGGAGCCTTATGTTCACTCATTTCACTTAATCCTGGTTATTTCGTCCGTTCCGAAGACGAATAAAAAATCTCCTTAGGCAAATTAAACGCCTTAGTTGTACTTGAAAATAATTCCAAAATGCTCTTCTCATTTACATAACGTGTTGAGTGAGGTTAGGTTTTATTCGTAGCAAGGTTAGATTTAATACTTCCTTCTACTGGTCATCCTTGATGCTTCAGGTTAGGTTAACATTGGGAAGAAGGTTAGGTTTTGTACATCCTTCTAGGTTTATAATCCTACAGGTGTTCTGCTGGTATGGTCTGGATTACATGTGAGACAGGATAAGCGAATATGCGATGTGGACAGTGATAAATGTCTCAAAATTCGAAATTTTCACTTTGCTTCGCTAACGCCGTATCTATAATAACACTTGTATAAGACACAAAACTTTTTTGGGAATTTTTCTTTTATTTACCCTAACTACAATCCGAGGCGAAAGTTAAATATATTTAACTCTCGGATTTTCACAATTGATCGTCGGATCAAGCCGTTGACTGACGCAAACAGCTCACTCACAAAAATTTTGAGACTGCTGGGGCAAGTCTGCCGAAGACAGGTGTCTCAATTGAAATGTCAAATAAGGCGAATTGTTTAGAAAAATTGCCAATACTTGATGGAAACTATTTCCAATGCTGTTGAAGAGAAAATGCATAACTTAAATGTACAATAATTCGAGAATTATTGCAATGAAATTAACTTACATTAATCTCTTGAACACATACACACGCATAAACTTTTATTTTCGCACACGCGTAGGGGTTATGATGCACTCCCCTATTGGGTTATTTAAAACTTTGGACAAATACGTCCGATCAGTTGGAATTCACGTGGAGGAACGAAAGAACACTTTTCCAAAAACCAATAAGTCCAATAAGTCTCTTTTGCCTTAATTTTTCTTATTGTTTTATCCAAACTCCATTTATAGAAAAATAATGTAAAGCAATGCAAAACAAACCGATCAGCTGTGTGGCGCTGCCACTTAATTCATTCTTTTTCCAGCTGGTTAGCTACATTTCGATTCTCACCACTTTAGCAAATATCGATAACAACAACAGAAATACTAAATAATCGAAATCAGTTGAATTTTAAAATAACTGAAATTCCTGTACATTACAGCAAGTAAATGTTGACCCAACTACCATGTTTTTCCATCCATTTTGTTTCATTGATAATTCTAATCATTTCAATAATTGATTAGCAGGCAAATTTTAGCATACGCCAAAACAAATCAATTCTATTGCTAAGAACATTGTTATATTTGTTTTAATTTTTTGATTTCTCGCGCATAACTTCCAAAATTGTTTAGCTTCTGTTTAAATTCTTTTATATTATTAGACCGGTTTAAATTGATTTGTTATTCACCGCATCGTCTATGCCATCAATCACATATTGTATTAACGAACAGTCTCTAATATTTCCGCCAGATAACATTTCTTCATTCTTTATTTTTCTTTCAGACATTGACTTATGTAATTGTTCGCTATTTGTTGTTGATTTAAATTCAGCAATAAGTGCGACTGTCAACTTAAAGACCGGTTTAAATTGATTTGTTATTCACCGCATCGTCTATGCCATCAATCACATATTGTATTAACGAACAGTCTCTAACATTTCCGCTCACTATTACCAAACACGCAAGGCCCTTTAACGATCGTTTCGCAAAAATAAATTTTTGTAACTCGTTCCAACACATAACTGTTACCATATCTTCAAAATCTTGGACCTATACTTCGATAGATGTGTTCGCCACTAAACATACGGCTAGAGTTTTCTATACGGCTAAAGTTTTGGCGGGATTACGCAAATATCCTCATCAGTTTCATTGTCTATAACTATTTTGATCTATATATGTCCATTGACAATGTATTAAATGCTAATGCTCACCCGAATAAATTCAGTTCATCAGATAAATTTATAAAAATACTAGCTGGCCCGGCAAGCGTTGCTCTGCCCCCTTTTTTACTTGCTGGCGAATTAAATGTTTAGTTCATCCATTAAATGTTCGACGTGGAAATTTTCAAATTTTTTGCTACTTCTAACATTTGTAGCAATTGCACAGCGCTGGTTCACTTCTCTATCAATGAAATATATTTGTAAAAACTGATGGTCAGCATCTGGGAATGGCAACAGTGACCCAGCTCTATGGTATATCTGACCTTGAATCTGGAATTTTTTTTCTCATAAATCAAATTGCATAGTAAGTACTAAGAAGTAATTACCTTAAAGGTCGGCATAAATCCATCTCTTATAATATTTGTAGCCCCAAAAGATGTCATTTGAAAGCACGAATTGTACTTTTGAATATTTTTCAAAAACTCCTTTGACGCTTGTGAATTGCCATAAATTAATGAGTGCAAAGGGTCTGGTGGAGGTTCTAATGCAGGCAATTTAACTTTTCCAGAAGCACAGCACATGGCAGGCGTTTCGTTCATAAATTTCAATGCTCTGCAATGCACACATTCCTTATTCATTTGTCCAATATTGGAATATATGCTATAATCAATTGTGCTATCATAATTATGAGCCGCCAATTCCATTTTGTTGTCAACCGTGTTCGCACTACGTCTACGAAATTCTCTAACAACTGTGGCGTTTCGTGTATTTGAACGTCATGGAAGTGGCATTTTGAATGTGGTTTATATACAATTCACTTAATTTTTTAAATTCTAACCTCACCTTTCTTATTGAACGCAAAAAATTGACATATAACAGTCACGAATGCAATGATCTGGCAACGAATGCCATATAAACAATACATCAGTTACCGGCAGCACCACTGGTATATTAAAGCTATATGTTATACAACTCTATACGTTAGTGGTTTACATTGAATTTTATATATAGCGGACGTTGACGATACTATGCGCAGTACGTTCAAGTGGCCCCTACGACACCAGGACAAAGCCTGTTACGCGCGAGCCCAAGCAGATAACTGCCCACCTCCCACCCGACCGAGGGGTGCAGCCGTATAACGCACGGCACGAATCGCGTGGACAAAATTCACAATAGAAAAGACAGACAAACACATAATACTATAGCTATCTATTAACTAAATGGGATAGGATAGATGTTTTAAGCATATTAATAGAAAATTTTGAGCCGATTACAGGGGATAGAAGATTGTAATCAGAGCAGAGGACCCTAAAAGGTTCATGCATAGCATAGTTAGAAGAACAACGACTAAGGGATAAAGGTGTTAAAGGATGTCTACTCCGTCTACATGGTACCGACAGATTCACCTGAGCTAATAAATCAGGCGAGTCGATATCACCAATTAGGAGCTTGTGCATAAAATGACACCAAGCATAATTCTACGGTTAGTTAGGGACGGAAGGTTAATCAAGAGAAGTCTACTAGAATACCAAATGCAAGATCCATACTCTAAAATAGGACGGACAAGCGAAGTAAAAAGAACTTTAGTTGTATAGGGGTCATCAAATTCTTTTGACCATCTTTTAATGAAACCCAGGACACTCATGGCCTTTGCGACCGTGGTGGAAATATGGGTGTTAAAATTTAACTTATGGTCCATAAGTACGCCCAAATCATTCATATTATTTAGACGTTCTAAAGGGCTGTTGTTCAGAAAATAAGTGACCAGTTGAGGAGAGTTACGAAAAAAAGTCATTACCTTACATTTGGTAGTGTTAAGATTTAGTAGATTAAACTGGCACCAGGATTGAAAGTTTTTAAGATCAGCTTGTAGCCGACTAAATGAATCTGTATCTTTATAAGTAAGACAAAGCTTGACATCGTCAGCATACATAAGCACACGCGAATGAACAATGACTGATGGAAGATCGTTAATAAATAGTGTGAAGAGCAGAGGGCCAAGATGACTACATTGAGGTACACCAGAAGTCACAGAAATGGAAACGGAAAAAGAAGACTTAAAAAGTACCTTCTGTTTTCTATTTGTTAAATATTCTCGAACCCAAGAAAGGAAAAGGGGTGGAAACCCAATGTCGCTCAGCTTAGAAAGTAATAGGGTATGATTAACGGAATCAAAGGCTTTGCTGAAGTCAGTGTATATGACATCAGTTTGTTTACCATTTTTGAACCCCTTGATAATTATTGATGTAAATTCTAAAAGGTTAGTGGTTGTAGATCTACGTTTCACAAACCCATGTTGGGATGGCGAAATAATAGAGCTGCAAAAATGTTGCAATTGAGAAGTTATAATTTTCTCAAAAGCTTTCGGAATAGCGGACAATTTTGAGATACCCCTATAGTTAGAGGCTTCGGACTTTTTGCCATTTTTATGCAGAGGAATAATATACGACTCCTTCCAAATAGATGGAAAAGAGGAAGATTCTACAGACAATAGAAACAATTTTAAAATGGGTTTACATAATGCGTTTGCACAGAACCTGAGTATACATCCAGGAATACCGTCTGGCCCCGGAGAATAAACAGGTTTAACTAATTTAAGTTCGCTAAGAATAGAACTTTCATCAATCACTGGATTGAAAATGCAATTAGCCTTTTTTAAATGATAAGGATACGGACTTGCTCGATATTCCGTTGAGGAATAAGTTGTTTTGAAAAAACTCGCAAACATATCGGCAATTGCCTGATCAGTGCTCGCTTTTTTATTTTGAAAAGACAAAAAAGATGGGTGCACAGAGGTCTTACGTTTAGAATTAACAAAATTATGAAATTCTTTAGGGTCAGAAGAAAACTGAAGCTTACACCGCTGAAGATAATTCTTATAGCATTGTGTATTAAGCAGGGATTGAAAATGCTATGCTACGTCGGAGTTTTTTTTTTTGCTCCCGCTACTGCTCTGATTTCGAAGTGCTACGTAGCATAGCAGAGAGCACAAACGAAAAACGATTGCTCTTCTGCTCTGCTCCGTAGCATACATCGTCGGAGCACAGAGCAATAGCAAGAGCAAAAAATTTTCGATACGCTATTTGTAGTTGTAGCAATAGTACAAGCATTAAAAGCGAGATGAGAGCGGAGCAAACAAAATAAATTTTTGTGCTACTGCTACGGAGCATTTCCTTTTCTGTTGCTCTCGTAGCAATTTCGTAGTCGCTCTCGTAGCAACTTCGTAGTCGCTCTCATAGTAGATCTGTACTAGAGGTGGGCATGGGCCGAAATGTTACATCCAACCCAACCCAGCCCATGGGCTAAAAATTTCACCTGCACCCGAAAGCTAAAAAAAATTTGGACATTCATTGTAATTCCACAAACTAGGAGCACAACAGTGGCATCACTCCAGAGTTGATCCTTGGACTTTCACCTTGCGAAACACATTAATGCTTATCGCCAAGCAACTGTGAACGTAAGCTCCAAATCCAAGAACCATAAGCATTGGCTGACTCATGTTACCCAGCGATCGTGGCCACTGCTAATATTGCAGATGCATCCGCTATACCCTCTTGTCCATGTTAACTTGCATGTTGGATTTATCCCTGTTGTGCTCCTAGTTTGTGGAATTACAGTTTCCTCTGAATGTCCAAATTTTTTTTAGCTTTCGGGTGCAGGTGAAATTTTTAGCCCATGGGCTGGGTTGGGTTGGATGTAACATTTCGGCCCATGCCCACCTCTAGTACAGATCTACTATGAGAGCGACTACGAAGTTGCTACGAGAGCGACTACGAAATTGCTACGAGAGCAACAGAAAAGGAAATGCTCCGTAGCAGTAGCACAAAAATTTATTTTGTTTGCTCCGCTCTCATCTCGCTTTTAATGCTTGTGCTATTGCTACAACTACAAATAGCATATCGAAAATTTTTTGCTCTTGCTATTGCTCTGTGCTCCGACGATGTATGCTACGGAGCAGAGCAGAAGAGCAATCGTTTTTCGTTTGTGCTCTCTGCTATGCTACGTAGCCCTTCGAAATCAGAGCAGTAGCGGGAGCAGAGCAATATTTTTATTGAAATTGCTCCTATGTAGCAGCAAATGCAAACACTGGTATTAAGCATCATGAATTTTGAACGAGCGACTGTATACAGAGCATAATCTGATGAACGACGTGATTTTTGGAACTTCTTATAATATCGTGTCTTCACATTTTTCAAATTGGATAGCTCGCGAGAGAACCAGGGAGGTTTGTTAAGCCGCTCCAGCCTACCAAGAGGCACACAAATATCAAAGAGTGAATTCAGAGTATCATAGAAAAAACGAACAGCCGAGTTCATATCACTACAATTGTACAGATAAGACCAATCGGTAGTAGCAATGTTTTCATTAAGGCTGGCAAAGTCAGTCTTACGAAAGCACCTAGTTAGTGGTAACTCATTTGAACCAAGTAATGGTGAAAGCAAGGGCAAATCAATTTTTAAATTTAATGTAGGATGAAATTTGTCTTCTGGAAGAACAAATGGTTCGATCCTAGAAACCTCACAATAAGAAGAATCCAATACAAAAATAAGATCTAACGATTTTCCATTAGAATTAAAGACAGGATTGACTTGGGATAAAGATAAGCCTAGAAGGCCATCAATAAAGTCATGTGACAAAGAGGGCAGCAACGTGGTAGATTCATCTGTTAGTGACCATGCTAAAGCGGGTAAATTAAAATCACCTACAACTATGAGCATGTCTTGACACGAAACTAAAGAGGAGACAAACTGAATTGCCTCTAAATGATTTAAATATACCACCATGTCTGACAATGGTGGAATATAGGAACAAGTAATGAAAGCATTAAAAGATTTAAAATTTACTTTAACACCGACAAACTCAATCTCCTGGGTACTAGAAAATTGAATCATTTCAGATGATAAAGCAGCATCCACAGCTATCAGAACGCCACCACCTATTCGAGAAATCCGGTCACGTCTGAAAATAGAAAAGTTTGTGGAAAAAACCGATGCATCAGCAATATCAGGTTTTAGCCACGTCTCTGTGAAAGCTAGAATGTTATGCTCAAAAGAAAGACTATTTACATAGAGATTAGGAAGTTTAGATTTCAGTCCTCTAACGTTCTGGTAACCCAGGTTAAGGGACGAAGCTAGTTTTTTGACACACCAGCAGATGCTGATGTGGCAGGAATAGTATTAGTTGTTGTTGTAGGCAAGCGAATCGGTTGCCGATTTTTCTTTTTTACAGTATATTCCTTAACAATTATATGTTTAGGCCAAAAATCTTCTCGACATATAGTGTCGAAGATATTGGCAGAAACACTAATTTTAAAGGACGAAATGTCCCGAGAATAAGAAAATTTAAACTTCTCCACCGCAATATTCGAGACGTTAACTTTCTTCCGAATATAGGCTATTACATCATCAGATGTGACAACAGGGTCTAGCCTAGAAACAAATATATGTTTCTTTGGTGGTATGCCAACGAGAGGCCGCGGTCCCGAAGCGTCAGCCGCAGCAGTAACGTTGGACAAGTCACCCACTGCAGCAGTCAACTTGTTCACGGGGCCTTCGATACTTTTACAACTATCGGCAATTTCCATTGGAATGGGTAATTGCCCAGACACATCGGACACTACAATAGGCATCGTTTTTAAGAGATCATTCCCAGGTGATACCGGTAATTCATTACTAATAGCATTCACAACCGGGCTCTTAAACGATATCAATTGCTGTACATTAGGAGTGGACGGTGCATGAGACCGGTCGGGGACGATAAGAGACGCTGGCGGATCTACAGATACAGAAACACCCCAAGGACTGGTCCTTTTACGTTTCGGAGACTCATTCATAAGCGATAAACTTCTGAACTGAGTCTCCACCGCAGTAAACTCCGCTTGGAGTTTATTAAAACCTGCCCTTAAAGTGTCAAAACTATCTCTAGTCCGCCTCATGAAAGAGCGCATCTCATTCTCGGCCTCCCGGCAAGCATCACATCCATATTTTAAGCCACCACCTTTAGCAATAGACTCCTTGATTCTGCCTGTGTAACCTGCACACTTAACGTGAACCGCATTGTCACACAACCAGCAAAGAATATAATCATGGGAGTCAACCGCATTAGTGGCAACTATGCAATTATTTTTTGAGCAGACAACCATTTTATCAAAAGTTTAATTTAATTACAAGAGGAAATATAAAAAATAAAAATTCTAAAGGTAAAAAATCTGTGTATAAGAATATACTGACCAGTTCTGACACAAGGGTTAATGTGCAGAGTAAGCCTTCACAACTAAAGAATAAAAAGAAATGAAAACACAAAAACAAAAACACGTATCACAGAGTCGCGGGTAGGCAAAAGACGAGAGCGCAAATCAATCAAGAATAGGAAAGAGCGGGAGAGCGCGTCAAATTGAACACATGCAACAACAATTTGTACACAAGAGCGCGAGAGTTAGTTAAAACGGTAAAGACACAAAAGCAAAAGAGATAAACAAAACAACAACACCGCTAATGCAAGTATTGTTGTAAGTTTTGATTTTATTTAAATTTAAACAAAAACGACAGCAAGAATTCGCGAAATGAAAATAAAATTCGGATGTTGTAATTGTTATTAATTAAACCGATAATTTAAGAATTATATAAAAGTATTTAATCGCGAGAAAAAATAAAAGTTGATAAGCGCAAAAAAAACACGTCCGTCCTCTGCAACGAGTGAAAGTTTTTTTTTTTGAAATGAATTCTTTTTATTCATTCGTTTTAAAACGCCTTAAGTTAATTGGTTAAATTCAAAATTAGCTTTCTTTTGGAAAAACAAAGCTTCCTTGGCCATAACGAATATTTAAAAAAAATGGGCGAAATTGGTTCATTCTTTATTGACTTATTAGATTAAAAAAAAACGGCTTACAATTTTATATATATAGATAATGTATGGCAGCACAACTGGTATATTGAGGCTATATGTTATACAACACTATATGTTAGAGGTATACGTTGTACAACACTGGTTCGTTATTTGAATTCATTTTATTCATTCATTTTAAAACGCCTTTACTTAATTGGTTAAACTGAAAATTAACTTTCTTTTGGAAAAAAAACCCTTATCTGGGCCACAACGAACATTTACAAAAAAAAATGGGCAAAATTGGTTGATTCCTGAATGACTTATTAAATTACAAAAAAACGGCTTACAATTTTATATACGACTTATATAGAATTTTATATTTATAAGGAAAATTGGTTTTGATACACTTACAGCTTGTTAATTTTTCCCACGCAGAAAGATCTTTCGTTGTGTTGTTGTCGCTGTTGAAAATAGGAAGGTTTACATATTCCAAATAGAGCTAAAGCATCTAGTTACATTGTGAATTTACATGCATACTCAAATTCTGAAAAATGAAAATTATTAACTAACGAAATATACACTGGCATTGAATTCCATTTCCTTTAAAATTGAACTATTTAGCCAACAAACAAAAAAATGAAATTCAATGTAAACTTAACTTAAAATTGAGTCTAACAACTGTGGAGCCTTATGTTCACTCATTTCACTTAATCCTGGTTATTTCGTCCGTTCCGAAGACGAATAAAAAATCTCCTTAGGCAAATTAAACGCCTTAGTTGTACTTGAAAATAATTCCAAAATGCTCTTCTTCTCATTTACATAACGTGTTGAGTGAGGTTAGGTTTTATTCGTAGCAAGGTTAGATTCAATACTTCCTTCTACTGGTCATCCTTGATGCTTTAGGTTAGGTTAACATTGGGAAGAAGGTTAGGTTTTGTACATCCTTCTAGGTTTATAATCCTACAGGTGTTCTGCTGGTATGGTCTGGATTACATGTGAGACAGGATAAGCGAATATGCGATGTGGACAGTGATAAATGTCTCAAAATTCGAAATTTTCACTTTGCTTCGCTAACGCCGTATCTATAATAACACTTGTATAAGACACAAAACTTTTTTGGGAATTTTTCTTTTATTTACCCTAACTACAATCCGAGGCGAAAGTTAAATATATTTAACTCTCGGATTTTCACAATTGATCGTCGGATCAAGCCGTTGACTGACGCAAACAGCTCACTCACAAAAATTTTGAGACTGCTGGGGCAAGTCTGCCGAAGACAGGTGTCTCAATTGAAATGTCAAATAAGGCGAATTGTTTAGAAAAATTGCCAATACTTGATGGAAACTATTTCCAATGCTGTTGAAGAGAAAATGCATAACTTAAATGTACAATAATTCGAGAATTATTGCAATGAAATTAACTTACATTAATCTCTTGAACACATACACACGCATAAACTTTTATTTTCGCACACGCGTAGGGGTTATGATGCACTCCCCTACTGGGTTATTTAAAACTTTGGACAAATACGTCCGATCAGTTGGAATTCACGTGGAGGAAAGAAAGAACACTTTTCCAAAAACCAATAAGTCCAATAAGTCTCTTTTGCCTTAATTTTCTTATTGTTTTATCCAAACTCCATTTATAGAAAAATAATGTAAAGCAATGCAAAACAAACCGATCAGCTGTGTGGCGCTGCCACTTAATTCATTCTTTTTCCAGCTGGTTAGCTACATTTCGATTCTCACCACTTTAGCAAATATCGATAACAACAACAGAAATACTAAATAATCGAAATCAGTTGAATTTTAAAATAACTGAAATTCCTGTACATTACAGCAAGTAAATGTTGACCCAACTACCATGTTTTTCCATCCATTTTGTTACATTGATAATTCTAATCATTTCAATAATTGATTAGCAGGCAAAATTTTGGAATACGCCAAAACAAATCAATTCTATTGCTAAGAACATTGTTATATTTGTTTTAATTTTTTGATTTCTCGCGCATAACTTCCAAAATTGTTTAGCTTCTGTTTAAATTCTTTTATATTATTAGACCGGTTTAAATTGATTTGTTATTCACCGCATCGTCTATGCCATCAATCACATATTGTATTAACGAACAGTCTCTAATATTTCCGCCAGATAACATTTCTTCATTCTTTATTTTTCTTTCAGACATTGACTTATGTAATTGTTCGCTATTCGTTGTTGATTTAAATTCAGCAATAAGTGCGACTATCAACTTAAAGCTGGTTGTTACATTGCGCTCACTATTAGCAAACACTTTTGCAAGGCCCTTGAACGATCGTTTGGCAAAAATAAATTTTTGTATCCGTTCCAACACATAACTGTTACCATATCTTCAAAATCTTGGACCTATACTTCGATAGATGTGTTCGCCACTAAACATACGGATAGAGTCTTCTATACCGCGAAAGTTTTAACTGATCACTTCTTCTATTTTGAACACTGCTTAAATTCTCGCTTCGCACACTAACATTTTTCCGCTCTTCGTCGTTTCTTCACCTTCAATTTCATCGTAAGTTTCCGATTGAAAATCGGAAACTCTCAGAAATTCTTTTTTTTAAATTGCAAATAAGTGTCTCGTTAAACCTTTTTTTATTGTGCGGCTAGATCCAGATTTTCAGCAATATAAATAACTTAATTAAACGAAGCATCTCACTAATACACTGAAAGTCTTTTAACTGTGCCATTTTTTTTACGTTGCTTGTGTAGCTTCGCGGTCGTCTTTTGCTTGTGTAGCTAAGTCAAGAAAAAACGTGCGAGAGAGAACACAATAGAAAACAATTAAATAAAGAGAAACAGAACATAAAAATGAGTGTCGCAAGTGTACGTATAGAGCCGTTAGGCAAAGAAAATTTTGATACTTGGAAAATTCAAATGGAAGCACTTTTGATCAAAAATGATACGTGGAAATATGTGAACAATACATGTGTAAAGACAGAACAAAATGCTGCACAGTGGGTGAAAGAAGATGCTAAGGCAAAATCTGACTTAATTCTGGCCATGGCGACAACAGAATTAAAACAAATAAAAAACTGTGAAACTTCAAACGAAGTATGGAAAAAGTTGCATAGCATCTACCAGTCCACGGGTCCCGCACGCAAAGCCACCCTACTGAAGTCTTTGATTTTGCTGAAATTAGGCCCCGGCGCCGACATGCGAGATCACGTCGATAAGTTTTTTGACATTGTAGACAAAATAAATGAAACTGAAGTAATCAACATAAATGATTTAATCTCGATCTTGCTACTGTACAGTATATCAGAAGAATACGAAACATTTCGTATAGCAATCGAGTCGCAGGACAATTTAATTACACCTGAAGCACTAAAGGTAAAATTATTGGATGAATACGAAGCGCGAAATCAAAACAAAGGAGAATCATCACCAGGGGCACTGATGATAAATAAGAGATTCAATAATGGTGCACCAGGGTCGTCCAAGGCAGGTGGTTTCAAATACAAATGTTATAATTGTGGAAAGGTGGGGCACAAGGCGGCGAAATGTCCCAAGAAATTTCCGAAAAACTCCGGAGAAAACAGTGAGTCATATTCAAGTATGTACATACAAGAAGCAAATCTTACACGCACAAGCCTAAAGGGATGGTGCCTGGACTCTGGAGCTACGTCACATATGTGTTCAGAGAAGGAAAGGTTTAATAAAACGTATGCAGAAAAATCGCAAGAGTTAAAACTAGCAAACGGCGAAAGTACAGCAATTAATGGAATCGGGTCGGTAACTTTTAAACCAAACTGTAAGTTTTCTGCAAACCTTTTGAACACACTGTATGTACCAGATATTAGAGAAAATCTACTGTCAATAGCGAAGATATGTGACCACGGTTTTAATGTGTTATTTAAGAAGAATTTTGCAGAAATAATACAGGTATCCAATGGGCAAGTAGTTTTTGTCGCACAGCGAAAACATGACCTATACCATGTCGAGGAAATGAGTGAAGAAAGCCATTTAGCAGTCGGAAACAAAACAAGTATCAGGGAGTGGCATGAACGTTTTGGTCACTTAAACGAAAAGGACTTAAAGATGTCATCCAAAAGGAAGAGTACATGGGGCATGCGTAAATATAAATGAGAGTCTACCAATCTGCGAAGCATGCATTAAGGGGAAGCAATCACGAAAACCGTTTCCTACATCCGACTCCAAATCAAAAGAACTACTAGAAAATCCATAGCGATGTATGTGGACCAATGCGAGTAAGTAGTCATGGAGGTAGTCGATACTTTGTTACATTTATAGATGATTTTTCGAAATGGTGCGAATTGTATACTATCAAAAGTAAATCAGAAGTTTTTAACAAATTCAAGGAGTTTAAGGTATACGTCGAACTCAAAACTGGAAAAAAGATTAAACGTTTTAGATCAGACAATGGAACCGAGTATACCAATAATGAGTTTAATAAGTATTTAAAAGCCGCAGGTATAAAGCACGAGCATTCAGTGGAATACACCCCACAACAAAATGGAACGGCTGAAAGGAAGAATCGAACTCTTGTGGAAATGGCTCGCTGCATGATGATCCAAGCCGTACTACCACCTAGCTACTAAGCTGAGGCAATAAACACTGCAAATTACTTACGGAATAGATGCCCATCCAAAAGTCTACGGGGAGAAGTCCCTTACATTATGAAATCATCGTATTGCATCTATCAAACATTTGCGCACATTTGGTCAAATTGTATACTCGCTTGACAAACGTGCAAAGAGTAAATTCAGTCCATGATCTAAACGTTGTATATTTATAGGTTACTGTAATGATTCCAAAGCCTACAGACTATATGATCCGAAGCCAAAATGGTATTAAGAGGTCGTGACGTCATATTCACAAATATTTTTGGCAACGATCATGAATTTGAAGAATTCTCAGAGCTGAGTGCAGTCAATGCGGAATATCAAGAGGAACATAGTCAGGAAGATGATTTTCAAGAAGAGCGTGTCGTTCCCGAGGAAAATACCCCAGAAGAGAATGCCGATATTGAAGAAAATATCCAAGAAGAACCAGTACTGCAAAGACGTGGACCTGGAAGACCCAGAAAAGTGCATACAGGAAAACCTGGTCGTCCCAAGCTCATCTATAATGAAGTGCAAATCCAGTCAACCATCGGAAATGAGCCTGAACCGGAATCTGATGAGGAAGACGAATTTTATGAGGCATCGTCACTAATAAGCATCGGAGATGAATCGTCAACGCGCGCAGCTCTAAGTGGCCCAAATGCAATTGAGTGGAAAAACGCCTTGATAAGTGAGTATAAAGCGCTACAAAAGAATAAGACTTGGGAAACAGTAAAGCGAGAGAGGAATCAGAAAGTCATAGAAACCAAGTGGAAACCAAGTCATAGAAACCAAAGTATAAACCAAACGGCGAAGTGGATAGCCGCAAGGCTCGTCTAGTGCAAAAGGTTTCACTCAAAGAGAGGGAATTGATTATAATGAAACTTATTCCCCTGTAGCTCGTATAGGATCAAACGAACACTGATAGCAATCGCCGTGGAACTCGACCTCGACCTCCATCAATTTGATTTTAACAGCGCATATCTGAATGGAGACATAGAGGAAGAACTGTATGTAAAGGTTCCACCAGAATTCACCGAAATACTTACGGAAAAGGAAAAGCAGAGATACACCGACGATAAAGTATGTAAATTAAAGAAAGCTTTGTATGGTTTAAAGCAGAGTGGACGCCAGTGGTATAAGAAAGTGGATTACAAATTGAAGGAAATGAACGTGAAGCACTTGCAGCTGATCCTTTTGTGTATATGAAAAAACAAGGTAATGGGATTATTATCGTTTCACTGTATGTCGATGATCTCATAGTCGCAACGAATAATAACAAGCTACGAATTAACACGTAATTTTGAAATGAAGGATTTAGGAAAACTGTCTTATTGCCTGGGTATCGAATTTCTTCAAAATAAGAACAAAGGTGAATGTTCTTTGGGTCAATCAAGGTATGTAAAGGATATACTAAAGAAATTCAACATGGAGGACTGTAAACCAGTGAGCACACCTATGAACGCCAGCGAAAAAATTTCAAATCAAATGTGCCCAAAGACAAAACCGGACCTGGATGAAGTATGAGGCGTCCCATATCAAAGCTTGATAGGTGCTCTAATGTGGCTTGCAGTGTCGACGCGCCCTGACATTGCACATACCGTAAGTCTTCTTAGCCAGTATAATAATTGTTACGGGAAACAACACTGGGTTGCAGCCAAAGGGTACTTCGTTATTTGAAGGGTACTCAAGACCATGGACTAATATATAGAAAAACCGGAAAAGATTTGGTTGGCTATGCTGATGCCGACTGGGCTGCTAATATTGATGATCGTAGATCTTTTACAGGTTTCGCATTTAAGATGGCAAACGCACCAATAAGTTGGAAATCCCGTAAGCAGCGAACTGTCGCTCTTTCTAGTACAGAGGCGGAATACATGGCCCTATCTGAGACGTCTAAAGAGGCTGTACATTTAAGATCTTTCTTGCAAGAGATTTTTGGCTCGCTCCGTTCCACCATAATCTACAACGACAATCAAGGAGCTGGCCAACTCACACGAAATCCTCTATTCCACAAGAGGACAAAGCATGTCGACATCCGTCATCATTTTATAAGGGAACTGGTGGACAAGGGGACCTTCGCATTGATTACATCTCAACAAGTGAAATGCCCGCAGATGTTTTAACCAAAGGACTAGGAACAGCAAAGCATGAGTCCTGTGTGACACTGTTGGGAGTACAAAAAATAGAGAAATAAGGCGCCATCTGAGGGAAGTATTGCGAATACATCTGGCAGCCTTCTTGGTCACCCGCCCATCTGGCAACCCTATACGCGTCAAGACGCACTCTCGTATATGGCACCGTCTGTGCCGGTCGTGTTTCTCATAGTTCTACCACAATAATATATTCACTACTAATATATATATATCCATCAATAACTCTGTAAACCCATGAAGTTGAATAAATCTCA